>NW_028270151.1:100639977-100939977 GCF_037043375.1 Chiloscyllium plagiosum
AGAGCTGTTTGGTCCAGGATCACTGCCATCTTCTCTTACTAAACCAACAAATGACATTATTGGAAAATGCTGGTAGCATCTTGGAAATATAAATCGATTTAAGACTTCAGGACTAGTGACACTCCTTTTCCATGTCCATCCCCACCTGCGTTTGCACACTCTTCCTTTTTATTGAATGTCTCCTGACTTCCAACTTTATATTCAGCTTCTCTTTTATTACTTCCTCTCCAACCATTTTCCCAGTCTCCGATTTTGTATCAGAACTGTTCCATCTTTCACATTGCCCAGGACTTCGAACTGAACAAATAACTCTGTTTATATTTCCTTAG
This sequence comes from Chiloscyllium plagiosum, assembly GCF_037043375.1. Taxonomy (NCBI): domain Eukaryota; kingdom Metazoa; phylum Chordata; class Chondrichthyes; order Orectolobiformes; family Hemiscylliidae; genus Chiloscyllium; species Chiloscyllium plagiosum. Next base: position 100,640,307 of record NW_028270151.1, read on the forward strand.
ATAGCAGATGACCAGAGACTGGAAGGCAGTGTTGTTCCGAAATCTCATCCATGATTCATCCCGAGTCCACAGGGAGCAAGACGTTTACACGCAGCAGAATACGACACCATGTTCTCCAAACCGCCGATGCCAACTGAAAGCGGCCACTGCAGCTTCAATCAGGGCTTCCTGCCAAACCCTGGGACACAGCTCGTGGAAACTCCTTTCTCATTAACTGCTCTTCCCGTGGGAAAGGAACAAAACTTCCATTTTAAATTGAAAATTCAGGAGATTGGAAGGTTGTTCCTGTTCTTGGAACGTGGTATAAACAAAACTCCTATCTTGAAAATAAGAAGTGGTAAACGTTTTAGGCAGGAAGAACAAAGAAAATGTTGATTGTGAGGACTCTGTCTTGTCAGCAGATGGGAAATTCCCAATACTGTAAACAGAAATGATTGGGTTTCCTAAGGTAATTTTCCGACTGATTTACTGCTGCCAGAGTGAATGGATATCACTTCTTATGAAAATATTCGGGTTGAATCTTAAATGCCGGGACAAGTGTTAAATAGATTGTAATGTTTTGAAGAAATAACAAAAGTGAAAGATGTGAATGATGTTCTTTGTGATTGGGAGGAATGAGCTGGATCTTTGCAAATTGTTGTGCCAGGTGAATTATGCTCAGAATGAAATAGCAAACTAATTCATCGTGTGCCAACCCTGGATATCTCAGTTCGGTGCAATGTGAGGTGTTTAATCAGAGAGTCGTGCGTCCAAGCCCCATAATAGGCGTTTTCACTGTTTAATCGAGTTCCAGCTCTTCGTTCCACATGCGGAATTGCAAGCCAACGCTAGTGGAGCATTCTTGTTGCTTTCATAGACACATATGTCCTCCTGCTTTGATCACATGTCGGTTTCTGAGTGAAAACTGTCTGCACTTTACTGGAAGCGCCAGAGACAAGTTTATCAGTGCAGCTGAAAATGCTATGAATGATGTCCATTTTACAACATGAGATTCCACTACATCTGTGCACCAACCAAAGTGTTCAAAGACACAGAACGCGAATGGCCATTTGTTAGTGGTCTGACAGAGACGGCTTAATGTCTCATGGGCCCTGAAGGACAATTAACTGATTCAAAATGTGCTGATGGATCGGAACGGAGCTCTCCCTGTACATTTTGCAATTGTTCTTGTTGTGTGCTCATGTAAGTTTATGTAATGAACAGTTTAGCGCCAGTAACGAGGATGGGGGCGGGGAAGGATTCTGAGGTTTCAGTGTGGGACAGACGTGATCTGATCGAACGGGTAAGTCAAATATTCCCAGAACATGAGAGAGCTGTTTGGTCCAGGATCACTCCCATCTTCTGTTTCAGAATCAACAAATGAAATTGCTGGAAAATCTCAGCAGGTCCGGTCGCATCTTGAAAATGAAAACCGAATGATATTTCGGGACTGGTGACACTTCTTTTTCCATCTTCATGTCCCTCTGTCTTTCTACAAACTTCCTTCTTATTGAATATGTCCTGACTTCAAACTTTATATTCAGCTTCACTTTCATTGCTTCCTCTCCAAACATTTTCCAGTCTCTAAAATTGTATCATGCTTGTTCTATCTCTCACTTTGCCCAGGACTTACAACTGAACAAATAACTCTGTTTCTATTTCCTTCGATACCAGATGGCCAGAAATTGGAAGACATAGGAGGACGGTTAGCGCTTTCAGAATATCTAGTCTGCTCCGCCATTCGATCTTGGCTAATATCGTTCTTAACTCCATTCTCCAGTCCTCTACCTGAACACTTAATCCCCAGTTTTAGGATCCAGTCTTTTACCCAGAGTGGGTCCTAATCCGTCCCAAAACCCTCCACATGTGTTGGCAGCTGTTACACCGTGTCTACGTGTCATCAATCTCAGTTTCAGTGATTCTGGCAAACACGAACTGTTCTGAGCAGCTCGATCGGGTCTCTGGCCCCACTGTGATCGTGCGGGGGAGCAGTAATCATCTTCATCTCCTCTGGAAAGGATCGGCGCTTCAAAACAAAAAATGGACAGAAAGAAAGATAGGCTTGTGTGTCAAGATATGTGGAGGTAACTGCTTTCTGACCTGGTCAGTAAACCTTACTCTGTATATCCCCGCAAATTCTAGCTGTCGTGATGAAAGGGAATACAAGTCCAATTTATTGCCATCTACACTTTTATTCGATATGTATTCTTCCTTGTTCTGAATATGCAGGGAGTTTCCAGCACTGATGGTCACCATTTCTAAGAGTGCATGCCGCGGGTCCTGATCTTTTCTGGAGAGTAGCAGTATCAGTTTGTGCGAAAGTGGCCCAGTACAAAGCTTAGAAGAAACATTATTGTTCCCTCTTTCCGGGCGACAGTCTTACATATCATGATCGATGGGGCTTTATTGCATTCTCATCAGCAAACCTTGTTTTGAATTTACTCGCCCAATACTACTGTAGCGGTGAAAAGAATATAATTCCGAATACCTGCTGCCTGAATTTCATTTTCAAATTTCTATTAGCAGTGGTCCTTCATATGTGGTGATGTCGATATCACTGCTGGCCATCCTGTTTAAGAGTGCCGTTACATATGTTCCTCTGTCTTGGCGCTGCAGGGAAAATTTTCTGCGCCGTTTCAGCCAATATTTCTTGGATATTTCAACATGGTATTCTTTATTTTTTCAATCATGTCCTCTTTAAGGACACAGTTACCGGGCACTGATCCTTTCTGTAACAACAGTACCGCATTTGCTTGACATGCGAAGGTGGCCTGGATCAGTAACAAGGAGAGCATTCACTTCCTTCTGTCACAGCGAACACTGGATTCATGATGTTAATCTCTGTCAAATTCATCCGAAAATATGCTCTGAAAGCTTCATTTGAACGCTGTCTGGCGTTTCTCAACGTGTGTCAACCAAAAGCAGAAATCCTCAATCATAGTTTGGAGCAGTTCACATATTCGAGTTTCGAAGCAGCAGACACGCATACAGTTCATTCAGTCAACCACGGGAATGAAAAGATTTACAGGCACAGATGAACTATAGACTCTTGTTCTCATACTAGTAATAATATTACTGTGTGGCCTGAAGTCTAAGCCTTGTTGTCACTGAAAATGAGGAAATCACAGACAGGCTGCCGAATGACGCAGTATGTATTTTGTTTTCTTGGTATCACAGAGTTCCAGGACAGTATGACAGCGAGGGAGAGGAATGCAAGTCAAGTGCAGCTCTGGTGAAACACCTTCTGTCTAATTCAGTCATCAACAAGAAACGTGAATGCGACTAAAGCGGGAAACCTTTTCACAACTCGAACAAAGACCAATCATGAGCAGTGACCACCTCTTTGACATCTGAGATCGCCTTTGACCTTCCCTGAATATGTATAGAAACTAATTTTTGTACACCTCAAAGTGAGAAGTGTTTGATTTACCGACAATAAGTGAGTCGCATATCCTTGATTGCCACATAGGTTTCCAACGCAGCTTGCAGCCAGGTGGCAGTTGCTCATGGCTCTGCTGGATAATGCACTATTATGAAGAAAGAAAAGGAAAGTTGGAACTCTTATTGGCTCTGGGTTTCGAATAATCTTGCTACGTGTTCTGCCATTCTCGGATTCCAGTGCTAAACCAGTTTTTCAGTTCATCCGAGCAGCAGGAGTGTCGGCGTCTCTGGCAGGAGCAGAATTCTTCATCTCCAGTGATCACTTTATCTGAGGAGAGAAAATGAACAAAGTTTCACACAGCGACTAATCGGAATTGCATTCCGTTTCAGCATGGTAGCAGATATGGGCTAGCAAATTCAAAGCCAGATTTGCTGATGAGAACAACAAGCACGACCGCTCAGGTCGAGCAATTCCTTCCCACCGTTTATTCTGCAGAACTGGTGCAGTTGCTGTGAGTATGCTGCAGGGTATCATCAGGTACATGCTCTTGGGTTTCCGGTTTTGGCCTGTGTGCTCGCGTGGCTGAGCAACCTGAGACTCTGATTTCAGATTCCACTTCTTAAGAAGGCTTGTGTTTGCATCCCTGCGCGGCCACGTGTGCTAATGGACTAAGGTGGCAACGTTTTGCAGGGATGAGTTTTGTTAAAGTTGAACAGAAAAAAAAGCAGTCATTTCTTCTAACCCGGCTGTGATGTGGCACAGCAGAAAACAACCAACATGTCAGTGCCCATGTTTTCCCCTTGTGCTGTAGTTGTCACGTTCCCCTCCAGCTCGAAAGGCCACCAGCATAATATGCGACTCAAAAACAGGCTGCGCCATTCTTTCATATTCAAGACAATTTGCATTTTTCACCGTTTCTCTGAAAGTGAATGGAGATATTTATTTTCCTGTTTATGTGAAATTAGGTTCTACATTGAATCTGCTCGCAGTTTTCTGTTATTGTTGCGAAAAGGAGGGAAATTGCGATATGAAACTTGGTTACGTTTCCCTAATTTCCTTAATTTCTGTCCTGATGCGAGAGGCTGGTGATTGGTCCTCTCGATCTGGTGGAGACATCAGCCCAATTGTTAACCTCATCTAATCGAGACTGCAACTGGTAATCTTCACTTTTCATGGTTCATTGTTAGTCAGTTCTGATTCATGTTACTTGAGCACTTTCCTGGAAGTATTGGTGCACTCAGCCGCCAGTACGTTGAAAGCACCATTTGGAATTCCCTCGCTGCAATTTGTGTGAGCAGTTCATGACCCAGGCGACTCGGTCTGCCTCACAGACAGCATCCATGAGTCCGTGTGTCTGAAAATAGGTTGTCTTTATCAGTTCTGCTTCTGTTCATCAGTTGTCAGGTTTTGGTTTCGCTGGAGAGCTGCGCGTGCAACATGATTTGTGAGGTATGTTCCGCAGCCAAAATCTCCCACTGAGAAGTTGGGAATGTGTCAAGAAGAATGGTCATTGGCAGCCTAAGACCAGAAAAAAAATGATTCGTTGCTGGTTTTAACCGAAGCAGCCTGTGGGAGTTATCTCAAATGGGAGAGTACTCGCTTTGCATGCGAGAGATTGCGGGGTTTCTAGCTGCATTCTCCATCCCCTTTTAGGGCGGCACCGTGGCTCAGTGGTTAGCACTGCTGCCTCACAGCACCAGTGTTCAACGTTTGATTCCCGTGCGTAGTTTGCACATTGTCCCTGCGTCTGCGTCGGTTTCTTCCCACACTGCAAAGATGTTCAATGCAGGTGAATTTGACATGCTAATTTGCCCATAATGATCGGTGCATTAGTTCGAGGGAAATTGGTCTGGGTGAGTTACTCTTTGTCGGGTCGGTGTGGACTCGTTGCGCGGAAGGGCCTGTTTCCATACTGTAGGGAATCTAATCTAACCATCTTCCAGAAAACTAGCCACTGACTAAGTGATGAGTGCCTATTCAAACTGGTGATCGCCACTGCAGCATCTCAACCACTCCATTTGCCAAATTTTCACGTTTATTCTTTTTCAACATTCCTGTCAGTATAATGATCCATATGCATTTGAAATGTTGAGAGTGTACCAGACTCCACCACTAAATCTGACAATTCATTTCAAACACGCAAAACTTTCTGTGTGAAAATAAAATGTCCTTCAGATCCCTTTTAAATTTTACCACTCTCCCCTTAAACCTGTGTTCCCTTGTTTTGAACTTGCCTGTCTTGGGAAGAAATATTCATTGACCATTTACTCTGCAGTCTCCCTCATATTTATATAAACCTCTGTAAGCCCATTCCTAAGCCCTCAAGCTCCAGGGAAAATTTTCATATCCTACTCAGCTTTATGCTACAATCGTAACACTGTAAGCCTTGCAACATCCTCATAAATATTATCGAACTTGCGCCAAGTTCGCCATTGAAAGGGCGTGTGTTAAAGTGCCTGAAGTGAGGCGATGCTGAAACACTCATCCTGAAAAACGTGGTTGCGGGAGTTTGTGTGGAAGCATGGCAGAGGTGTCGAAGGAGCTGTCTTTAAACTATAACCTCGATCCAGTCATTGATTTGAATTCCCACCACGACCAGAACCACAGGTGAAGACGGGAACTCTCTTTTTCATGAACGACCTATAAACATTGAGATGTCAGGATTTTATCCCATATTCGGCTGATTTTTTGACAGCAACTTTCACTAACTAAGGCAGAGGGACTGCCCAAGCTCAACGATTCAAAACCATGTGTGCATTTACTTGACTATTCGAACACAGGAACTCGGACTCATTTTTGTGTGTTTCACAGTTACTCGGAGAAAATTTAAAACAACCTGCGTTTATGCAGAAGATTTCAAAGCTGGATATTCTCCACTGAAAATGTACAGGGAGAGGCAATCTCTTATTGATTTTGTTTTAAACTGATAACTTCGACTTTTAAACTGACAGGATAACGAAGATCTGTCCATCGTCTTGGGCACCTTTAACCGTATTAATATCCGCAAAGGGAAACTCACACTAAGAGGAATGGGCTCATTGTGGTGAATTGTTAAGGCGTGGTGTGTGAATCAAAGTGAATAGTGGTTAGTAAATACTGACACTGACACTGAACGTTGCAACGCCAGCTCCGCACTCACTTGCTGTCTCATGTCTCCCAGTCATCATTGCCTTTCATATTTTCCCCTCGTTGTGGTTCTGTTCGCCGAGCTGGAAGTTTTTGTTGCAAACGTTTCGTCCCCTGGCTAGGCGACATCATCAGTGCTTGGGAGCCTCCTGCGAAGCGCTTCTTTGATGTTTCCTCCGGTGTTTATAGTGGTCTGTCCCTGCCGCTTCCGGTTGTCAGTTTCAGCCGTCCGCTGTCGTGGTTGGTATATTGGGTACCAAGCACTGATGATGTCGCCTAGCCAGGGGACGAAACGTTTGCAACAAAAACTTCCAGCTCGGCGAACAGAACCACAACAACGAACACCCGAGCTACAAATCTTCGCACAAACTTTGAATATTTTCCGCTCGTCCGTTCCACTTCTCAACGTATTCCCGAATGCTTGCAAGTGTTCCCTTAGAAACTGCAGCTTTAGGAAACGTATTATCGGGATAAAGTCATTTCTCAATGGGATGGGATGCACCGTCAATCCCTAATTACCCGAGAGATTGAGATTTTGAGTTACTCTGCAAAACCCTGGATGTCCTCAGTACCGAGGTTACAGGCATGATGCCACGAGGCAAGGATTTAGACGTAGTGACATTGAAGGAACAGCGAGATATTTTCAACTGGGAAACGCGAGATCTTTGTAGGGATAATTGCGGTGATAGCTTTCGCTTGTATTTGCTGCCATTGTCCTTCCAGACAGATGCTAATCGATGACTGAATTTATCTGGCAGGCTCCGTGTGTGTGTTCTGTGTGCAATCAGGATTTAGTTTTCATTCGGATAACTCACAAGAAGAGAATTAAATCTTCACTTCCTGACTGGGAATTAAAGTCTGTCCTGGGCAATATAAACTCGTATGCAGGGATGTTCTGGGCAATATAGTCTCGTATGCAGGGATGTCCATTGATACTGCAATAGCATTTGGGACCTGACCTGTACAAACGCCTGTGCCCGCTCTTCACGTCATAATCGACTTCTCAGCAGCTTTTCTCTCTCCAAGTTTCCAAGTCGGTTCATATTATCACCCTTGGTTTCAATGTGAAGAAGGCAATGCTGTGATAATCTGAAGTTGTTCAGCAGATATACTGCAGCAAGTTAAGTAAAGACTGATGCTAACACGAGCTCGTTTTGAGCTGTGGTGATGTGTCGAAAACAAGAAAGACATCGTTCAACTCGCCTCATTCCTGATGACGGGCTCGAAATGACCAGTGGTTTCTTGCTGAATTAGTTCATGGTCTGGAATGTAAAAAACTTCAAATATGAAAGTACAGCGAAAGGTAACGGTTCACAGAGTGTGGAATTCCATGTGAAACAGTGACGGTGATTATATTTGCTGATTTTTCAACTTGTGATTGCTGTTTCCATGATGTGGACGTTTACATTACAAATAGACAAACTGTCACAGCCAAACCTGATCTTTGGGTCAGTGACGGAATTGGTAACACGCCTTTTATGTCGAGTTAGGGGATTGTCGTTTCGCATTTAAAATCACGAGGATGCAGCGTGCTAGTCCGTTCCTGTTGTCTGTCAGGAACGGAAGGGTTTGTGTTTTCGAATTTACTGTTTCTTTCGTCCACTTTAAATTCTAGCTCAGAGTTAGAATGTCTCTCATTGTCTGTAGAACTGGCTTTGGTTTAACCAAAAGCTGCCTTTTAGCGGTTGAACTTGCATGTTGGAGCGGACAGCTGAAGTGAAGCACAAGGAGCTGGTCAAATCCTGAGAACTCTGCCACTCTTGTGTGTCTCTTTCTGTGGAAGACACGACGTGGGTAATAACACAGTGTGACTATGTCAAACTTCAATCCCATTGTTGTGTCATCTAAGATCAAAGTGAGAACCTCACTGCCATTTGCAGTGGAAACATCAGAACACATAAGGTTATGGACCAAAGTTGGAAACTGGGAATAGAATAGATGAATGTCTTTAAACCAGACTGCACCATGGGCCAAATGGACTTTTCCATTCTGCAAAACGTGAAGACGAGTAGAAAACAATCTGCAGTGAAACTGATCAGGAATGAAAGGGAAAAGCCATTTCATTGAGAATAAGTGCAAGATCGTCTGTCTTCATTCAGTGTAATCTCGTAGGTAGGATTTGGAACTAGAACTGCCATGGCATGAGTTCTATTTTCGGACAGGGAATGAATGTTTTATTGTGCATATATATCGTGGTACCAGTATTTCTGACCACTGGTCCGATCCTGGTAATGCTTGGTTTTGTGCCAGGTTTTCAAAAATCAAAAAGATGCAGGTTTTGGAAATCTGAACTAAAAACGAGAATTGATAGAGAAACCCGCTGCACCTGGCAACATCTGCAGAGAGAAACAGATTTTTTTTAGAGCGACAGAAGCAGGTTAGTTATTGATTTCTAGATTATACTGTTGGGAAAATGATAATCTTACCTGTCGAATCATTGCATTTATCAAAATCACTCTTGAGCTTACAAATGTCGAATTTACAATCTTAAAAGAACTTAATAAGTTGTCATGCTACTTTCATTTTCCTGAGCTGGTGGAAGGCTATGTTTTAATGGCTACATTTCCTTTTGCTTTCTGTTATTTAGCAGTCACGTCGAATGGAGAATTGTTTCTTCCAGTGTCTACCTCAATACGTGTCTCTGTTTTTCTATATTTCTCTCTGTATCCTACTGGGCATTTTTAACATTCTCCGACACTCTAGCTGTCCATATCAGTCATTTCTTATTTCTGCTCTTTGAAAAGCCTGACAGTCAGAGACAGTTTGAGATTCGAACTGCTGAGAGGCTTTCTGACGCCTGGCTGGAATCGGTCGAATGAGTCTCACATTCTCTGTATAATGCGTCTGTCACTTCGACCTGAAGCAAGGAGACATTTCTTCCTCAAAATCTAAAGACCCTTTCGAAGTTAAAGTTGAATTCCTTATCCAACATAAAAAGAAAGTAATTACATGATAGCTGAAGAAGAACAAGGATTCATTTACTGTTGGTGTACAACCAATGAATGGTGACAGCAGAGAATGAGGGTGATCAGGTCGTGGTGTCAGTGCCATTACCACTACATTCTCCGGGAATGCTGCAGTGTCTCCTGCTTCACCACTTAATTTCCACCAAACTGGAAATAAAGGAATGAGAATAAGAGGATGAGAAGCAGAAGTGCTTGTGGAACTGCGGTAGGAATCTCCAGGTTAAAATAGTAGTTAAAAAGAGCAACATACACTACTGGATTTAAACCTGGAAAATGAAGCCGGAACACAAAATCAGAAAATATAGCAATTCAAACAGGACACTGAGTGTTTCGATCAGCAACATAATACTTGCGATAAATAACGAGCTTTCAATACAATGAGCAGGTACCAGTGTGATGGGAGGTGCTTTCACCAGCTAAGCCACGGCGCCACGTTAAAAGCCAGATTTGTCATCCATATGTGCAATGTCTGAACCACTTGATCACAGGAATTCTAAAACGCGTTTTCTGTGTTAGCGTTGCTCAGTATAAATGGCAATCAAACTCTGCTTGTGCAAAAACAGACATTTCAATGCTGAGCATTCCCCACTGAAGAGGCACAGAAAAAGACAGTATCCTCTTGCATTGGCATCCAAAAGATATTTTCATCTGTTTAAACTGACAGAATAAAGAGGATGTGCTCATCTTCTCTCGCGTCCCATTAACCACATTAATACACACGCAGGGATTTTCAAACCAAGATGAACAGGCTCATTATTGTGAATTGACAGCAGTAGTGTGTGAGTCATTGCGAACAGTGAGAAATAAATGCTGAACCAATAGCACTGACACTGAACCTTGCACCATCAGCTCCACACTCACATCTTGTGTCATGTCTCCTCGGCATCAATGCATTTGACTTTAATTGTTCTACCCTGCACCTCTCCTCAAGTTATTCCCGACCGCTTGCACTGTCGAATTAGTACATGCAATTATTAGAAATGCATTTCTGGGACACAGTTGTCTTTCAATGAGATAAGATTCACTGCCCATCCCTAATTATCCCAAAGATGTAGGGGACGAGTTACTTTTGTCAACTCCTCAAAGACGCCACTCCTGACGCCACTCTGTCAATGTAACTCACTGAGGGAAGAGCAAACTGACGCCACTCAGTCAGTGTTACTCACCCAGGGAAGGGCAGACGGACCCCACACTCTCAGTGTAACTCAGCAGACTGATCCCACACTGTCAATATAAGTCATTCTCTGAAGAGCAGTCTGACCCCACTCTATAAATGTAATTCCCTCAGGGAAGAGCAGACCGATCCCATTCCGTCTATGGCACTCACCCAATGAATGAACACTAACCCCACTCTACCAATGTAACTCGCCAGGGAAGAGCAGACGGAAGCCAGACTGTCAACATAAATTATCGAGGGAAGATAATACTGACCCCGCTCTTTCTATTTCACTCAGGCAGGGAAGAGCAGACTGTCACCACTCTGTGAAAGAAATTCGCCCAGGGAAGGGCAGACTGACCCTACTGTATCTGCGTGACTGACACAGGTAAGAGCAACTAACCCAACTCTGTCAACGTATCTCCCTCAGGGAAGAAGAGCCTGACCCCTCTCTGGCCATGTAGCTCACCCAGGAAACAGCAGACTAACCCCACTCTGTCTATTTAAGTTCACAAAAATCCTCTGAAGTACGTCCTATCCAGACACTCCTATTACAGAGACATCAGTGTCTCTGTAACCGTGTGCGTTCAATGGCGATTCCAAATAACCTGCAAATGTTTAGAATGTGGCAGCAAACCAGAGCAACCACACAGAAATTGGGCGAATGTGCAAACTTCCATCAGGCTGTCAGCGAAGGCTGGAATGGAAACCAAACCCGACAGCAGTCGTGATTATAAAATGGCAGAACAGAAACCTAGCAAAAAGAATTGCGTCCCTGTGTTGCAACTATGCTGAGTAATAATTAAGCCCTAAGGAGAAAGTGAGGTCTGCAGATGCCTGAAGAAGGGCTTATGCCCGAAACGTCGATTCTCCTGTTCCCTGGATGCTGCCTGACCTGCTGCGCTTTTCCAGCAACACATTTTCAGCTATTAATTAAGCCCCCGTCACTGTAGTTAATTTCCATTTTCATCACTGCCAACATTCTTCAAAGCAAAGCACGCATTTGCTTTTTTCAGACTTCCTATATCCCGCTTTCATCCCGCTTTTTACCGAATCATATTTCTGACTTTACAAACTACGCCATAACAGGTTGACAACTGCAGAATGAGCTTTGTTCCGTTCTTCACTGATGTTGATAGTAGTAATCCGGCATATTCGAGTAGGACTTGATGCACTTGCGGGTGGTGTATTCGCGGCAGTTTGGCTCTTTTTTTTTTCATTTTCGGTCTACTATTTCGAGTTCATTGTGCAGACTTCTGAAGAAGACGTTTTAGAGTCGAAATGGTAACTGTGTTTTCTCTCGAAAGACAGACGTAGCTTTATTTCTGTTCTCTTATAAATTGATCTTCTTCTAATCTTTGCAAGTGAAATAGGGTGCATTACTATTGCTCGGTTTTAGTTTCAAAATCAAGAGAAACATGAAGGAGAGAATATCAAAGAACACAAAGTTCTGAGTTGTTAAGATAATTTTTGCAGCAATGGTGGACATCAAGGTCAAATTAAGATAATGGTGCAAGAACATTTAGTCTGTGGAAGTGGTATGTGACTTTAATTCCAAATATATGTTTCCCTTCTTCCAGTACATCTTTTTGACTCCCAGAAAACATTGATTGTTTTCTGTATTCACTTTGTTTCGCGATATCTGTCTTCTGGTCGACCAGGGACAACTTGAATTTGCGTCTGCATTGAATAAGATTTCGCTCTTTGTTTCGTGAAGCAAACCTGTGCATTATGTACCTCTTATCATGCTGATGGCTAAGAAGTTCAAAATGAATTACGGTTTATGGATCGTGAGCAAGAATAAAGTGATCCACTTGCGAACAGATGTCACCACGCCCTATTCCTACATCGGGCCTGAACGATCCATTGGCAGAGTCTGCAGACAGGAAATGTCTAAGTGACTAGTCCTTTGTTCAGTTTGATTTGATACCAATGGTAGTGCTTATTTTGGTGCAGAAATGTGTCAACTTCTCTGACGTTAGAGTCAAAATTTAATTCACATCTACTCATAAGGGTCTTCTCATATCGGAACATGCTGACATGAAAACAACTAACTCTGATAGCAAAGGTTTTTTTCATTAAACTGGGAGTATGTTTAACTAAACAATTCAGACAGCCAGGATGAATAATTGGCATTTGGTTCTTCAAGCTGAGCTCTCCACACCAACTGCTCCAACGAAGGCCGTGGATAAGATCCCCATCGATTATTTTGGTCAATTTTAACCTCAACAACAACCTATTGTTCTGAACAATGCTACACCACAAGCAGAGGTCTAAGTCTGATTTTCATCGTGAATTTTCAATTTCAGTTCCTAATGCACAGTTTCTAACGAATGTGGACAGCAGAAGACCGTAAACATTCCATTTCTAATATTTCCAGAAAATTCTACTCCGCTGATATCGCCTTGCCTTTTCACATCGCAAGCCAGGAACCTGGATCAGTCGAGTTCCTTTCCACACATGGAGTTGTTTTTTTTTCTAATTCATTGACTGCTGATGTAAAAGATTATTGGCCTTGAGAGTCAGCTGTAAATTAGGTCGAACTTTCTCAGCTTGACTTTCAACTGATCCTAAAAAAAATCATCACCTGCAGGTAAATGTGTTGCATTGCTTCTTGTTTTACTCAATTCCACACACCCCCCACCCCAAACATCCAAATTTCACGATAATTCGACAAATGTGTTGAAACTGATTTGTGTTGGAAGTTGGTGGCTTTTTGTGTATCGACATATAATTTATTCAATTAGATGACTGGGTCAGTCTTGAAACTACTTCGGATTCTTCACAGTTGAAAATTTACTTTCGATTGAATGCAAAGCTCAAGCTCCACGAAATCCAAATCCTGCAAAACAATTAATGACTTTTAAGAGATTCGGCACTGTGAACAGGATTTGAACCTGCACAGGGAGACCCCATTGGATTTCAAATCCACCGCCTTAACCTCTCGGCCATCACAGCTGCGGGAAATTGGTCAATTTTAATGGTAAAACAACTGAATTCATTTGTTGGAAGAACAAATTGTCAAGACCCAAAGATTTCGCCAACTCCTTTGCAGAGACCCTGACGAACGCTACCTTCGCAGATTGACAGGCTTTCACCGCAAACTAGATTCTGACACAGCTGAAATTGTGTGAATGATTCTTCGTCGAATTATAGAGTCACGGATGTACACCACGAAGACAGGGTCATTGTCCCACTGCGTCCGATCGATTTTGACTCAATTGCTCATCATCTGGTGCCAAATTAGATGTGTTGTTGTGTTTTAATATTCATTGACATACGGTATTAGAAAAATTGATGCTAAGTCCATAAACACTAGCTACATTCGTAAAAAAAAATCATAATTAGAAAGAATGCAGAACCAATTTACAGGAATGGATCCAGCAACTAATCCGTATGTTCTGACATTAGGTAATGAACTTGTGAGCACAAGAGAGGAAGATTAACCGAAGATTTGGAACTTGAAATCGTCTTGACGGAATTATTTGCAAAGTTCTTGCGGTAGTTCTAGAGTCATCAAGTCCTTGAACAATGCAACACGGAAATTGGCCATTCTTTCCAACATGACCATGGTGGACAGTTACCCTAAATTAATAGGTCCCATTTGCCAACATTTGGCCCACATCCCTCTAAACCTTGTTACTCATATATCCATCCAGATGCCATTAAATGTTACACTTGTACCAGTCTCCAACAATTTCTCTGGCAGCTCATTCTGGACGCATCTGAAAAAGTTGCCCCTGACGTCCCTTTTAATTCCTTACCCATTAATTTTAAACCGATGTTTTCTAAATTTTGACTTCCTCACCAGCCGAAAAACACCTTGACGAGTCAACCTATCCATGTCCCTCATGATTAATAAATAGCAACGATTTGACTTTATCATACTTGTCAGGAGGGAAATGTGTGGAGATTATTTGTCGATGGTTTGAAGTAGAAAGTCTAATGTACAGATTTTTAGAAATGCACCTTGGAGAAGTTTTTAACAAGTCATTGAAGTCTAGTAGCAGTTGGAGAAGTATGTTGTGAAAGCTGCAGAAGGATTTCAGGGCACGACAACGAAGCATTATTTCCAATGTATGGTGGCTCAGTTCGACCGCACTTGGACTACAGTATGAGGAATTATAATCCTCAATTTAGGAAAGATACTAATGCCATATCAGGAATACCACGAATAGTGATTAGCCTTGATATCATGGATGAACGTTAGTCCTCTGAATTGAAATTTTTTTAACAGTTTCAAAACAAGAGAGGTAATCTCATTGAGAGTTGCAAAATATTTGAAGAGATAAACAGGGTGGTGCAATTAAATTTTGTTCCCTCATTGGTGAATCTAGAAGCAGGAGAGGACAATTTTAAAATGAAGCACTGTGATTTATGACCAGGATGAGAACTATTGATTTTTGTCTTAGCCTTGAGGAGTCTCGCTATTCAGCACTACAGTGAGACTTGGATATTTGGTCTTTGAATGCATCACTATCAGCCTGACCCGCCGACACTTACTGCATCACTATAGACCTGACCCCTCACACTTCCCACCTTAATATCAGCGTGAACCCCTCAAACTTACTGCATCACTATCCATCTGGCGCCCTCACACTTACTGCGCCACTTTCATTTCGAGACCCTCATTTTGACTGCGTCACAGTCGGCCTGACTGCCAAACACTTACTTTGTCACTATCAGTCACGCCCTTACACTTCCTATGTTACTATCACCCTGACTCCTTACACTTACTGTGTCACTATCAGCCTGACTCCATCACATTTATTGTGTCAGTATCAGACTGACGCCTCACTCTTATCTTGTCACTAAAACACTGTCCCGTCACATTGACTGTGTCACTATCAGGCTGACACCCTCACACTTACTGCTTCACTATCGCAATGCCCCTCTCTCACTTATGACGTCATTTACACCCTGACACCCCAGACTTGCTGCGGCACTATCACACTGAGGGCCTTACACTTAGTGTCACTGTCATCCTGACCCCTTACACTTACTGCGTCACTATCACACTGGTATCTCACACCCACGGTGTCACTATCATCCTGAACCGCTTACACCTATTGCGTCACTATCACTTTGACCCCAAACACACTAACTGCATCAATATCAGCCTGACTATCTCACACATACTGCGCCACTACCAGGCTGACTCCCTCACATATACTGCGTCACTATCAGACTTACCCACTCATGCTGACTGTGTCACTATCACCCTGAATCCCCACTCTTACTGGGTCAAGATCATTGTTCCCCCATATACTTACAGCGTAACTATCATCCTGACAACGTCACACTTACTGCGTCTTGATCAGCCTGATCCCCTCAAACGTAATGCGTCACTATCAGCTTCAACTCTCACATTTCCTGCGTCACTTCTGACACTACCCCTGCACACTTACTACATCCCTATCCGCCTTAGCCCTTCGCATTTACTTCATCACTATCAGCCTGAGACACTCACACTTACAGCTTTACTACAACCTGGCCCTGTGAGTGCATCTATATCACTGTTACCCTGACCCCTTGCCCATACTGCGTCACTATAAGCCTGGCCCCTCAAATGTTCTGATTCACTATCACACTGCCATTTCACACTCACTGCGTCACTATCACCCTGACCCCTCACAATTACTGCATCACTACAACCTGACCCCCTGAAAGCATCTGCGTCACTGTCACCCTGACCCCATCACACTTGCCATGTCACCATCACAATGACACATTCACACAGTCTGCTTCAGTGTCATCATGACACCTCACACTTACTGCATCACTACCATCCTCCCTCTCATACTGACCTGTCACTATCATCCAGAGCCACTCACACTTATTGCGTTCCTGTCACTCTGCTCCCAACACACTCACTGCGTCACTATCACCCTGACACTCGCACACTTCCCGCATCACTATCAGCCTGACCCCTCACAATTTCACCTTATCTATCAGTCTGACTCCTCACATTTCCTGCATCACTGTCACCCTGTCACTTAACACTTACTGGCCAGTATTAGCCTGACGACCTCAACTTACTGCATCAATAACAGCCTAAACACTCACACTAACTCCGTCATCATCTCGCTGACCCCCTCACACTCACTGCGTCACTATCACCCTGTCCCCTTTCACTTCCTGCATTAGGATCACTCTGACTCACGGACACTTACTGCACCACGATCAGCCTGACCCCTCACACATACTGTGACACTATCAGACTGACCCCTCACACTTACCGCATCCCTAACAGCCAGACATCCCTAACAGCCTGACCCCACCACACCTGCTGCGTCTCTATCAGCCTGACCCCTCACACCTACTGCTTCACTATCAGACTGACCCCTCACACTTTCCGCATCCCTAACAGCCTGACATCTCACACTTACTGCGTCACTATTCCCCTAACACCTCACTTTTATTGGCCACAATCAGCCTGACGGTCTCAACTTACTGTGTCACTTCCAGCCTGAACGCACACACTTACTCCCTCACTATCACCCTGACTGTCTCACACTCACAGCGTCAGTCTCTTCCTGACCCCATCACACTTACTGCGTCACTATCACCATGGCCCCTTCCACCTTATGCGTCAGGATCAGCCTGACACAGTAACACTTACTGCATCACTATCAGCCTGATCTCCTTGCAATTACTGCGTCACTATCAGCCTGACCACTCACTCTTATTGCGTCACTGTCACACTGACCCCTCACACGAAGTGTTTCACTGTCACCTTGACCACTTCACACTTACTGCATCACTATCACTCTGACCCCCCTCACTGCGTAACTATCGGACTGATCCACTCACACAGTCTGCGTCACTACCACGCTGACACCTCACCCTCATTGTGTCACTATCATCTTCACTCCATCACACTTATTGAGTCACTGTCAGCCTGATCCCCTGTAATGGAAAATTATCATTTATTGTGAAATCTGTGAAACCATGGTTGAAACAAAGAAGTATGGACCTAACTTTGCAAAAAGACAGAAAAAATGTAAAGTTCAAACTAATTTACAGCTGACTCTCAAGGCCAATAATCTATTATATCAGCAGTCAATGAATTCGAAAAAGCAACTCCATGTGTGGAAAGGAACTCGACTGATCCAGGTTCCTGGCTTGAGGTGTGATAAGGCAAGGCAATACATAGTATAAAGGGAATATATGAAAACCGTCAGGCGTCCATTTCATGAGGCGTCTTGCAAATGTGTCGGGTCCACTCTGCAAATTTCAAAAATAAACTTTTTATTTGCTCTTGGTCGCATTTGCGTCGAGTCGATTGAAATTCCACGGCAGTAAACTAGGGGGCTCGCCTGGGACCCTGCGACTGGTAAGATTTTGAAGATTCCCAGGAGGTGTACGCGCCACTGCCTTGAATGTCTTTCACTTCATCTCCAGCGCTGAATTGGCCCCTTTGCGTGAGAGGAGTGGGGTAAGTGGATCGCCCCAGAGTCGCGTTCCGAATCGAATAGGGTCAAGGTAAAAGTTGTGGCTAAAGTAATCCGACATAGAGACTCGTTCGAAGAGAATAAATGAAGCAGGAAGAGGGACCAGTGATCTCTCGCGCGGTATTCGAGTAAAACTCAAGGGAAAGGATTGCCGTCTCTCGAGAGTTTAAGAGGTAGCAAGATTAACGGTGGTTTGAGACTTGGAGCCACCATGGGCAGCGTTGGAGTCGCCAAAGCTGTACCAGTTACGTGGGTTCTTGTTTTGTGAAAACCAAGGCAATGAGACGTCGCGCCCAATGAGAGGGGACCTCCTGAGGTAAAAGCAAGTTATATTGGCAAAGAGAAGATTATGGTATCGTGTGTGTGTGTGTGAGAGAGAGAGAGAGATAGACAGATATACAGACAGAGAGACAGAGAGAGAGAGATGAACACTTTTCCAATATCCATGAAAATCGGCTCCAGCAAGAGCGAACAAAAAGAGGGTCGACAGACAACTCAGAATGGTCAAGAAAAAATAGAATATATGCTAAATAATTATGGCCCAGTTTCTGTAAAGCAGTTAAAAATGTAAATCAAGGAATGTGTTTTTCTGGAGGAAGGAAGTTTTAGTAACATGCAGTTGCAAATGTTGAGGTCACCGTTGGAGGAGAGAGAGAGAAGGAGAAACGGAAGGGTAAAATAGAACCTGTGAATTGGAGTGCTTATAACATGTTGAAGGCTGAGCCTGATTTAAGGGAAAGAAAATCTCGAATAAAAGATAGATCAAGTACAGGTACAAACACCAGCGCACATGCACACACACACACGGAAAACAACCTAATGAAGCTGTACAGTGTCTTAAGACTGGATCAGATCCTGACCTTAATGGGTGCCCTCGAAGAGCTACAGCCCCCTGCGAGATCCACTTCGTGAAGATTCCAAGTCAACGGTCGCCGCCTCAGGTTCTGCTGAATCACCAATAGCATATCGTACCCACAATCAATTGAAAAGAATCCCTAAAGAAGTCGAGACAATGTCCCAGTACCTTAAGCACCTCACGAAAGTCGATTACGTCTATTGTGGACTGATACTACCCAAGGACATAACGACGGCAGAGATCACACCGTTTGAGGCACACCAACGGAATGAAGTACGAAACAACAAAATAGGTAACAATACACGTGTATTACCTGGGACACGGGAAAGCTGAATTAGATAGAACAAGACATAATACATGCTGAAAAATTGCTGGCTCAAGAGAACCATAACCGGAAATTAAAGATGGAACAGCAATTACATAAACCTCAGCTTATTATGATGCAAATGGTCGTTCAGCCGTTGGAGGGAGGAACTGCGGGAAAAGAGAGAGGCACAGGTGGAGTTCGCAAAAGAGGAAGGGATCGCGGAAGTGCGCTTGCAGAGATAGATCTGGCTGGTGCTTTGTTTGCGGAGCAATGGGCCACTGGTCGAGACAGCGCCCGCACAGACAGCCTCAATCGGTCCTGGAGGCTGGACAGCATGGTGACTGACAGGGGACGACTGAGGTTGAGGTGGGCACGCCACAAGGTATAGGTAAACCTCTTTCCTTTATAGTTGGCAACGAAGAATCCCTTATGCTAATCACTTCTACTAACCTAACGGGCACTGAGATGTGTCCCAACACTATATTGAACATTGAGATTGCGAAGTGTGGACAATATGTTCAATATAACAATGGTGCGTATATGTCGATGCCTAACTCTATGTTATATGTGGCAGGTACACCAGTTACCTTTTTGGTAGATACATGGCCAGCACATTCACTCCTCAAATCAAGACAGTTCAGAGAGTTGACGGCAATAAAGACAAGTGGAATGTTCCTGAACTCAATGGAGGCATCAGGCGTCGTGATATGAGAGAGTTGTACCGCACCCCTATTGTGTGAAATCAGTAATGTGCATACATTCTAATTCTCAATTTTGTTAGCGGAATTCTGTCCTTTACATTTGATGGCTCGGGATCTCATAGTGAGACTGGGGTTGTATTTGCTCAGTACTCCGACGGGCTTGCAGGCAATTCAAAGGGAAAATTCACAAGTGTAAACTGTAAAATTCTACTCACGACCCCTGGTGTATATCTATGAGTGGCGAATAAGCCAGAGAGCAATGAGTTCAGTGAGCAATTCACTCGCCCTGGAAGCAGGTAAGCATGTTAATCCTATTAACACCGATTTTCTTTTTGTGGGAATATGCTGCACTGCACAGCACACATACGCCACGATGGCCCTGAGGAACCATAAGAGAAGTATTGGTTCAGGAGATTGGTTAAACCAGGTCAGTTGTTATTGTGCGAATTTTATTGAGGGGATGGCAGATGTACAGTCAGTGTGAACTTATGTAAAGTACCTGTCACGGCAAGTAAACTCTGTATGTTTGATGTGGAAGGTGATGCTCCTCACGTGCCACTGGCGAAGGTATCCAGTGACTGATGGCAGGATTTGGGGCCATGGGTACTAAAGGCTTAAAGAACGAAATGTTGGATGTTCTGGGACGATGTGGGTATGTGGTTCAATGCAGATGTGCGGATATATAGGAAGAAATTAATTTGTTTAACTCAGGCAATAGAACAGTCGAGGTAACCCCCGCGAGCCCTGAAGAGCCTCGAAGGCCTGCATGGCGTTTCCCTAAGACAAACTTCTCAGACCCAAGATTAATAACGGTCCCTACTGAATTATGGTTAAAAGGCAAACATGATGTGGGGCTTATACGAGGTTGTGAACCAATACGAGAAACCATAAAGTCGGAGTATCGTCCTTGCAGGGCACAATACCCGTTAAAACCCAAGGCCATGGACGTAGTTACTCCAGTCTTTCAATCCTTCCCAAAGGTGAGAGAGATAATCCCCTGTGTAAACTCACCGATGAGAACTCCCATTTTTCTGATCAAAAAGGCAAAAATTCCAAGTGAACCGGGAGAATGCAGGTTTGTTCAAGACCTGCAAACAGTCAATAACAGTGTTGTCCCGCGCGCATCAAATGTTCCAAAACCCTATACTGTATTAGTTCAATTTCGACTGGACAGTATATGGTTCCCTGCTGTGGGTTTAGCAAATACATTCTTTAGTGGAACGGTGCATCCAGATAGCCAATTATGGTTCGCTTTTTCATTCAAAGGGAAATCTTATGAGTTCACACGACTTTGTCAATGTTACTGTGAGTCACCCACTATATATAATGAGGCTCTACGCAGGAGTCTGGAGACTTTTCTTTTAACCCCTGGGTCTGCGCTTCTGCAATCTGTCGACAATTGCTTAATAGTAGCACCGACAGACGAACAACGTGAGAAGGATTCCCTTGCATTGCACGAGGGAAGGGCACAAATCCAGTCTCGCAAAGCTTTGATTTATGCAACAACAGGTGTAGTTCTTCAGTCACTTAATATCTGAACAAGGGAAGGCCATTGGTCAAGACAGAGTGCAAGTAATTCAGCTATTTCCAAGGCCTCACATGAAGAAACAATTGCTATCCTTTTTGGGCATACGCTCCTACTGAAGAACGTTTATCCCACATTACACAAATCTTGAGGCGCCCTGAAGTGACATGGCCCATGGAAAAGGGTAGCAGAACCAAGGTCCGTTGCAATGGATTTCAGCGGCCGAGTTGAATTGAAAAAGACGTTTCAAAGTCCACCTACACTGGGGATTCCGAATCCAAACAAGCCTTCTGTCAAACGGCAGATGAGAAACATGGCTGCCTGACATCTGTGTTGTTGCAGGATCATGGGGGAAAATTCAGACTGGCAGCTTATTTTTCAGCTAAGCCAGACCTCGTAGCTGGGGGATTGTGTAAATGCCTGCGAGCTGTGGTTGCAGCTGAAAAGGCTGTTGCAGTGTCCAGGGATATAATCAGCTATGGCGACTTAAGCTGAAAATGCGTTGCTGGAACAGCGCAGCAGGTCAAGCAACATCCAGGGAACAGGAGAATCGACGTTTCGGGCATAAGCCCTTCGTCAGGATGCTGCCTGACCTGCTGTGCTGTTCCAGCAAAACATTTTCAGCTCTGATCTCCAGCATCTGCAGACCTCACTTTCTCCTATGGCGACTTAACCAAACTCATCGCACATGCAGTATCCTTGCTGCTTTCCGAGCAAACGACAGCACATACGTTGGCAGCTCGTTGACTCAGATACAATACTGTGTTATTGGAGAAGCTTAACATTGCAATAAAACGATGTAACGTCGTTAATGCTGCTAATCCTCTCACTAGAGAAGGAGACGGAGACCCACATGATTGTATCGCTGAAATTAATGAAATGTGCTGCCGAGACAAGACTTGCAGAATTCACCACTTCAGAATCTAAATATGGAGTTTTCTTTGTGGATGGGTCAGCATTCAGGAGCAAGGAGATAGGCCAGAATTTTATCCGGCATGCTGTAGTAACTAACCATGAGGTATTCAAAGCGGGATCACTCGTTTCTCAACTGTCAGCGCAAGCGGCGGAGCTGATTGCCTTGACTGAGGCATGTAAATCGGCTAAGGGAAACATAGCGAATATTTAACCGAGAGCAGATATGCATTCGGAGTTGCACATGATTTTGGAACCCTGTGGAAATACAGGGACTTCTTGACCTTCACCGGAAAGCCCATCACACACCGTGATCAGATTTCTGACCTCTTGGAAGCGGTCCTATTCCCTAAATCAATTGCTGTGTGTAAATATGATGCCCACATGAAAAATAACGATTCAGTTTCTCAAGGAAACGCAAGGGCACACTCAGCGGCAAGGACGGCAGCCCAGCAGCCGGTAAATGATCAGTTTGACATGGGAATGACAAAAATCCTTACCCCAACAGCAGACGTACGGGAGTCACAGTCAAAGTCCAGGCTTGAAGACACGTTTGAGTGGGAAAAAGCAGAGTGCAGTTTGAGGTAAGGGGTACGGTGTGGCTCCAATGTTAAACCTTTTCTACCACGATCATTATTTCCATTCTATGCCAAACTGACACACGGTAAGGAACATGTGTCAAAAGTGGGGAGATATGGCAGCATTTCAGCACAGTGGCACACTGAGTGATTTACTCATTACTTCCAAAAATATTGTGAACGATGTATTATCTGTGCCACAATAATGTGGGGAGGGGAATACAGATGAGTCATGTAGCACTTCCGAAACCCAAAAACCAATTTTAACATTTACAACTGGATGTTACCGAACTAACACCCTGCGAAGGAAAAAAGGTATTGTCTGGTAATAGTTGATAAATTTTCCAAATGGGTGCAAGCGTTCCCCACGGCAAAACAGAATGCCAGATCCGTAACCAAAGCTTTCCTAACTGAAATACTTCCGAGATGGAGCATCCCTGAGAGGCTTAGTAGTCCCAAGGTTTGCGAAGCTTTATAGCTCCGGTTGAGGTTCAGGGTGTAGGTTTGCTCGCTGAGCTGTACGTTTGTTATCCACACGTTTCATTACCTGGCTGGGTAACATCATCAGTGGCGACCTCCAAGAGAAGTGAAGATGTTGTCTCCTGCTTTCTATTTATATGTTTGTCCTGGATGGGGTTCCTGGGGTTCGTGGTGATGTCATTTCCTATTCGTTTCTGAGGGGTTGACAGATGGTAAACCGATTTATGTGTTTGTTTATGGCGTTGTGTTTGGAGTGTGAGGCCTCTCGGAATTCTCTGGTGTGTCTGCATATACAGTAAACCGACAAACACTGACCAAATACTTATCTACACCAGCAACCAAACCAACACGCAAAAAGGAAGCTGTATCAGAACACTATTCCAACGAACCACCACACATTTCAATACAGACAAATTTCGGAAAACAGAGGAGAACCACCTATACAACGTATTCAAGAAGAATGGATACTTCAAAAATACAGTCCACAGATTCCTCAGGAACAAACCACGACAAGTAGACCTAACACAGCCAGAAACCCTATCGACCTTTCCATACATCAATGAAGTCTCGGAAGTGGCAGCCAGACTACTAAGACCTCTCGGAATCCACAAACAGTCTCAAACAAAACTAACAAATTTAAAAGACCCAGTACAACCCATGGACAAAATCAACGTCATATACAAAATTCCATGCAAGGACTGCTACAAACACTACATAGGACAAACAGGAAGAAAGTTAGCCACCAGGATACAGAACACCAGCTAGCCACAAAAAGACACGACCCTCTCTCCCTCGTAGCCCTTTACACGGATGAAAGAAAAACACCATTTCGTCTGGGACAACACATCTATCCTGGGACAGGCTAAGCAAAGACATGCCAGAGAATTCTTTGAGACCTAGCACTCCAACCACAACGCCATAAAAAAGACATATATCTAGATAGTATCGATCAACCCCTCAGAAAACGAATAGGAAATGGCATCACCACAAAACCCAGGAACCCCATCCTGGACAAACATATAACTAGAAAGCAGGAGATAACAGCTTCTCTTCACTTGGAGTTCGTTACTGATGATGTTACCTAGAACAAAGAAGATAGAAAAATACAGCGCAGTACAGGCCCTTTGGCCCTCGATGTTGCGCTGATCCAAGCCCACCTAAACTACACTAGCCCACTAACCTCCATATGCCAGGTAATGAAACGTCTGGATGTCAAACCTACAGCTCAGCGAGCAAACCTACACTCTAGGCTTAGTAGTGACAGTGGGACACCATTTTTCCATAATGCCCGACAGCAGATTAGTGAGTATTTGGGAATAAACATGAGATAACACTGTGCCTACCACCAAACGAGCGGTAGGGCAGCGGAAAAAGAAAATTCTACTTTAAAAAATAAATTGACAAAATGCTATGAGGAACTAGGGATGGCATGGACAAAGGCACTTCCAGTTGTGCTAATGTGTATGAGATCTAGGAGGAGAGGGAGAGCTCATCTTAGCCCGTTTGAGATTTTATTTGGTAGGCCCCAAAAACAGGAATTATCCCGAGATGTAAGGGAAGCCAAATAACAGGCCACTGTGAGGATGAGATGTTGTGTTACTGCATGAAACTCTTCTGTCCCAAATACAGAATCAAGTGAAGACAGCACTACCCCAATCAGCAGAAGGGAAGATGTACTATCTATAACCTGGAGCCTGAATAGTGGCGAAAGACTTCAGGAGGGAAAACAGGAAGGCAAAGAGGTGGCTAGGAACGTTGCAAGTACGCCTTTCAGCACAGACAGCTGTTAAGATCGCCGGAACAGCCACATGGATACACGCCAGCCATTACAAACTTGCAGCTGGGACTGAGAATACATCGCACAACACCAAAACCAATTTAGAGCAGGTATTTATTAGAAGACTTAAGCAAATGTGGGACTGCCTCAGTTCAAACTGTTGGCAAGCGCCCTGGTAGGACTATTCATAAGGGCAGGGGCGTCTGGGATGCCGCAGCTGACGGTAATCTTAACTGATAGGACGAAGTGGATCTTTGCATGCGACCCATAGCCGTTCAGTAACAAGGACGACTATAAATTCGATAATTAAGATTTATGCAGGGATCCATGGTGCGCCGGTGACTGGCACTTAGTAGTAGCCACCACGGCAAAAGGGGCACCTGACATGGGAAATACATATTCTCTGATCATAGTAAGACTCAGAAGAGCAACGAGGGAGTCTCGTGGTGTGGAATAGATAGATCCTTCTCCGACATCAGTAGACAGGTGAATATAGTGGAGCAGTCGCCCCACCCCCGCCCTCCGAGATGCAGTGCAGAATGTATTACAGATCATAGGAGCAATGGGGCATGGCAACCAATCGTACAAGATCATGGACCTAACCCCAAGCCGGGAAAAGGTCATTAATGACACACCCGAACCCGAAGGGAGACGGCCGTAGCGAGAGAGCGAATTTGACGCAGGAGGGGAATTTGCCTGCAGGAGATAAATGGCGTAAATGCGACGCCAGTAGGTTGGGAGCTGCGAAGAGTCATTGCTAGATGTGAAGGGATCAGAGCCTGTGCTTTGGTCATAAGACAAAACGAGAGATTAGACGTTGGCTACACTTGTTGGATGTTTGCACACAGCTCAAAGATAGACTGCCCAGCAAATTACTGAGAGCCTGTCGAGAAATGCCAGCTGTCTGCTTCCACGGGAGGTGACTTGCCTGACCCTGATAGTGGGGGGCAATTTGGGCAAATCTCGTCTCACCACCCGAACTCCAGGATAACTACAGCCCCACGCCTGACACGCTACCGACCACAGCATTCCAGACAGTGGATTGCAGGGGAGAAACGTATATTTGCACCAATCGGGGGAGACTCATTTTGGGTATCTCCCAGTGTACCTTGATGCTGTATTTGAACAATGACTCTTGTACAGCAACATATGCAAATGATACGACCATAAACATTGCTTTTCCCTTTATCAATGGTCAGACCATGAGCGGCACGGTGGCACAGTGGTTAGCATTGCTGCCTCACAGCGCCAGAGACCCCGGTTTAAGTCCCGCCTCAGGCGACTGACAGTGTGCAGTTTGCACATTCTCCCTGTGTCTGCGTGAGTTTCCTCCCACAGTCACCAAGATGTGCAGGTCGGGTGAATGGGCCATGGTAAATTGCCCGTAGTGTTAGGTGTTAGGTAAATGTATGGGTGGGTTGCGCTTCGGCTGGTGTGTGTGGACTTGTTGGGCCGAAAAGCCTGTTTCCACACTGTAAGTAATCTAATCTAATCAGGATGGCAGGTATAAACTGGCCAGGTGGCGAGAAAGTGTACCACCACTCTCCCGGGGAGAAAGGGGTGTTGTTACAACTCGATACAGTCCACCAACACAACAGTGTTCTCCTTAAAAGGCAGCAATTGCCGAACTCGAAGGGGCATCCCTCTGCATTGGAATGGGTACAAACTCGCAGAACATCCTTCCATATGGTGTATTCGCAAATGAGACGGACGAAGGCCTCGCACTCATTAACACTGAGTTCATGGTGGTTAGGAAGCAGTGACACAAAATCGATTAGTACGAGACATCCTGCCGGCCGAGAGAGGGGGTGTCTGCAAAACGTTAGGTACCTCATGCTGTATTAATGTTTCTGATGAGTCCCAAAATATTACTGGTTTAATAAATGATATGAAGGCAGCTATATGACCGCCTCCACGAGCAGATGACTCCTGCTCCCGATGGCTCACGTCCCTTATGGAGGATGGGGGTATTGGACGCATATCGTTCTACTCGTTGGAGGACTGGTCTTACTCATACTGCTTTGAATAAGAACCTAGTTGTGTACCTGCCGACACCACTTGCTTATGAATGCAGTAGGATACGAAATGTTAAACTATCGTGGCCCTAAAGAAGGAAGATCCGATTGCTTGTCCACACCCTACAGCGACGTTGATGAATGTGACGTGTGAAGATGGGCTGGTGTATCGGGCAAACCAGGGAAGTGGGAAAAACACCACAAAGATTTGTTAGAGTGTCTGAGGAAATGCCTGGTGTTCATGAATTATTTTTGATGTATGACGATCTGGCTTTTTTTCTGGTTGCTGTCCTTTTTGAAAAATGACAAAAAATTGGAAAATGTAATGGAAAATTAACAAAATTAACATTTACTGTGGAATCTGTCAGAGAATGATTTGCAAAATTTAATACTTCGCTGAAATATGCAAATACTTTGCTGAATTCTGCGTCGAGGAGTCAGCTTGTCTTTGAGGAACTTTGCAAACATTTCACCTGGCCTTGCGAGCAGCCGAGTTCATAAAAAAAGCTTTGGAAATCATAAAGACAATTATGTTCAAGGCATGGGAATGAGAAAATATGAGCTCGAATGTTTCACAACACTTGTCATTGAGCATGTGATAAGAATAGTATAAAAAGAATACGTGAATTTTGTTCACAGCTCTTACATAAGGCACTTTTGCCAAGTACTTTGGCGGCCCTGCATGCAGAGGTTGAAAAATAAAGCCTTTCCTTTGCTCTTGCGAGCAGTTGATTAGAGTCGATTAAATTTCCATGACAGGGTGTCAGGGTGTCAGGCAGTGGGAGAATTGTTGGGTATCAGTAAATGGGAGAATTGTTGCACAGTGGCATGCCAGTGGAAAATTAGTACAAATTGCCTGTTCATTAAAGAATTTGAGCAGAACACGTCTAATTGGAAGAATAGGGGCAGGGAATCATTGAGAAGGAACAATTTTGCAAGCAGCAGTAAAGTCGAGATTCGAGTCCGCCCACCAAGAAATGAAAAAAAAAACTTTGGTGCAGGAAAGCCATACGTGGAGGAAGTGTATCAGGAAACAATTGTGCGAAGAAAACGGAGCACCCGGAGGAAACCCACGCAGACACGGGACGAATGTGCAAGCGTCACACAGTCACTCACTTGAGGCAGGCACTGAACCCGGGTCTCTGGCGCTATGAGGCAGCAGTGCTAACCACTGTGCCACCGTGCCGCGCAATGAATGATAGCTTTGTGACAAATGTCTACATGTGGTCAATAGCTGGATTCAAAGCATTCAATGTGTTGGTGCAAAAACCCGTCATTGTTGACATTTCCAAGAGAGGTATATAATGCTCAGGCATTGGCTGGAAGTCAAGGTGTAAGAAAATTTGGGTCATCCTGGAACTGATTGATTCTCGCTGCTGTTTGACTTAGTTTGATTAATTTTGTGTTTGTCCCGATTTATCTGGCTGTCGGTGAATTTAGAACATACAATTTATGTCCAAGGGTCACTTCACATCACTGGAGAGTGAAAATATAGTTCACATACCGTGATACCAATGAATTGATAATTAAATTTTGTGTTTTAACAGATAAAATGATTTATGTTTTCCAGTAGTTGTTAGATATTGATTCGATATTTATTAAAATAGATACACTGAGAATTGTAATCCTGTTGCAGGATTGTTGAATTGTTAAAAGGTACATACGTGGAGTGTTTTTGGAATGATTTGGTGGTGCCAGTGTTGGATTGGGCTCTACAAAGTTTAAAAAAAATCAAGCACCACCAGGTTATGAACCAACAGGTTTATTTTGAAGAACTAGCTTTCAGAGCGCTGCTCCGACGTCAGTTCGTTGAAGGAGCAGCACTCCGAAAGCTAGCGCTTCCAAATAAACCTGTTGGTCTATAACCTGGTTTTGTGTGATTTTTAAAGTTTGTTTTAAGGAAGGAATTGTTTTTTCATTCAAATATACAGGCTGTTCAAGAATTCTATCTAGCCTTCCATGGTTTTCTTTTAGAGACCACACATTTATAGATTAGATTAGATTAGATTAGATTAGATTAGATTACTTACAGTGTGGTAACAGGCCCTTTGGCCCAACAAGTCCACACTGACCCTACGAAGAGCAACCCACCCAGACTCATTTCCTTACATTT
Source organism: Chiloscyllium plagiosum (assembly GCF_037043375.1). NCBI lineage: Eukaryota > Metazoa > Chordata > Chondrichthyes > Orectolobiformes > Hemiscylliidae > Chiloscyllium > Chiloscyllium plagiosum. The sequence continues at coordinate 100,669,634 of NW_028270151.1, forward strand.
ACCCCTTCATCTAAAACTACGGGCAATTTAATATGGTCAATTCACCTAACCTGTACATTTTTCGGATTGCGGGAGGAAACCGGAGTACCCGGAAGAAACCCACACAGACACGGGGAGAATGTGCAAATTTCACACAGACAATTGCCTGAGGTGGAAATTGAACCAGGGTCCCTGGCGCTGTGGGACAGCAGTGCCACCATGCCGCCCACAATTCATATAATTTTCACTGTAATCAGTATTTCAAATTTGCATCAGATTTAAGATGAAAATGAGGACCAATTAACGAGTACTTCCATGAATGGAAAACACAGTAAATTTAATTTACAGAAGCAAATTCAAGTTTGATCCGGATAAGCAAATAAATACTTTGAATGGAAATGATCCGAAAATGTTTACATCTACATTTGAACTAAGTCAAATGACTCTTTTTTTGAAATAATTAGACCGAAAACCTGTTTGAAAACATGAACAAATCAGGACTATCGACAAGTCTTGCTGTTAGTGCTCTTGGCCAATCGTAATAAAAATAAATACTACTTTGAGTAACAAGTATCATGTGTAATTGCTGGGCTGAAAAGTAAGAGGATAGCTCTTGTATTTATTGGCAAGAATTATAACCAAATGTTTACTGTGGTTACTGCACTCAGTAACAATAAGATCAAGATCAATGGCTGTTAGAATCCTTGGCCACTCGTAATGGAAGAATAAACACTGCTGTGAGCAATACGTATCTTGGATAATTACTGAACAGAAATTTCAGAAGACACTCATTGTATTTACTGGAGGGAATGATAATCAGATGCTTACTGTGGTGATTGATCTTAGGGACAATAAGACAGTTACTCAGATTATTCCACTGAACAGTAATTAAATGATCATGAGACCATTGCCTGGCTTTATGAATAGTGTTTTGTGTGAGCATTGATTTCAATAACATTGTGATAATATACAAGTCTGCAGGTTAGGGGAGTTGGTTATGCTAAATTTCCCATAGTGTTAATGAATGTTTAGGTTAGGTGCATTAGTCAGGGGAAATGTCGAGTAATAGAGCAAGGGAATGTGTCTGAGTGGGTTACTCTTCGGAGGGTCGGTGTGGACTTGTTGAGCCAAGTAGCCTGTTTCAATACTGTAGGGATTCTATGACTCTATGATTCTTTGGTTTAGGAATAGATTGATAAGCGAGTGCTAAAGATACTATTCAAAGTCAACAAAATCTTTATGTTTAGTAGAATTGCTTAGCAAAATGCATTGAAGCCATTATACACAAAGTGAGATAAGTGGAAGTAGCAAGGTATTTTGATTAAATAAAATGAATGTCATTATTTAGATATTTTAAATTTGAAAAACTACAGTGTCCTCAAATCTAAAATTTAGAGACAATGTAATGTGATACATACATTTATTAATGACCTGAAGATAATAAATTGCAGATTCTGTGATTATTGGAATGAACAACAGACAGAGCAAATCCAAAATTGGATTGAAAAGCAATTCAAACTCTGCTTAGATATTTTCTAATCACCATTCTAAGCTGCTTTGGCACATCTCTGTTGAAGATGGGAACTCAACCCACACTTCCTGGTCTCGTGGGAGACACTCTACTGGAGCTCCAAAGGTTTTTTTCATCCCACCAAGGAAGGGTGGGATTATAATTAATTGTGATTACTCAAATGAAAACTAACCAGTGTTCACTCTGATAATTGGGCTGGGAATTAACTCGTCTGTTTCTATGCAATTGACTGAGAATGAAATGGTAATTCACAATAATGATGGTACTAAGTATATAGGCTCTTATGTAAAAATGAATATCGTGACAATTGAAGGAAAAATAAACAGACATATCATGCGCTTATTTTAAATTCATGAAAAATACAACTGCTGAATATGTTTAAAGCATTTTTTCTGATAATGAAAAGATAATTACAATGCTTATCAGCAGATGTAATCACCAAAAAAAAAAGTTATTCACTGTGACTATTCAGCTGCAGGCAGCTCCCCTTCCTTACACAAATGTACAACTTCCAATAATTCAAAATGTACTCTGATTGATAAAGGGAAGAACAAACACATGTAAGTTTTTTCTCGTGTTAACAAAAAAAGTCACAAATTTGATTTTTTTTAGCTTTAAAATATTTAACCCTTGCTGAGATCAGAAATACAATAAACCTTCACGTGGAAGAAAAATATAATCAAATCAAATCAAAATATACATCGATATTCACAATAATTGGGAGATTGAACACTGCAATATCTTTCCATCAGTTGATGTACTGAGCCATAATTCCACTTTTATATCCTTACTGGATTGATCAGTTATTAGATATTAGCAATAACTGTTTGAACATACAATGTGCCGAAATAAACAGTAATTATTGGTGAAATGTCATTAGATATCTCTTACTCGATGAGGCTATGGTTACTTTGATTGTTGAAATGAGTGGCATTCAGATATTTCCAATGAACATTGGATGGAAAATCAATCTTTTTGGTATAGTCGTGAAAAATTTTTTTATTGGAGTATTGGCAATAAGAAATATAGGATTAAATTATGATGTGCACCGCACTTTACCAAATATTTTCAAGTTTTCTAAAAGGTTTCTAGTCCAATCATCAGTTTAAAAGGGGTAATTTTGGTTCAGCAGATCAGTAACTGCAAACATTTTTAACACATCTCCATCAAATCTGATAATTCAGAAAGAAATACCAAAGCATTACCTGTCTAAATGTCAAATTATATCTTTAGATTAGAGTCAAGTTCATTCTCCAGTTATTTTATTCCTATTTTTGACACCAGTGACTAAACATTGATTAGATTAAATGTCATATGTGTTAGCCATGAGTTTTCTCTCAAAGATCTGTGCAACACAGGAATGGGCCCTTTGGCCCATAACGTTGAGCTGAACATGATGCAAAATAAACTCACCCCTTCTGTCTACCCTTGGTCCATATCCTTCCAAATTATCTAAATTAACATTTAAAAAGTCCTAATGTATCTGCCTCTACCACCAACCCTGGAAGTTCATTCCAGACACCTACCACTCCCTTTGTAAAAAACAAATTGCCCCTCACATGCCCCTTGAACTGTCTCCCCTAACCTTAAACGCATGTCACATACTTTTGACGTTTCAACTCTAGGAAAAACATTCTGACTGTCAACCCTATTTACGTAACTCCTGATTGTATAGACTTACATCAATTCTTCCTCATCTTCCGCCACTCCACAAAAAAGCAACCTGAGTTTTTGCACGTCTCCAAATCCAGGCAGCATCCTGGTAAACGCCCTCCGTACCCTCTCCAAAGCCTCCTTACCCGTCCTATAATGTGGCGAACAGAAGTGAATACAATACTTTAAGTATGCCTTAATCAAAGTCTTATAAAGTTGCAACATGCCATCCTGACTCTTGTAACCAGTTCCCTGACCAATAAAGGCAAGTATGCCATTTGCCTTCCTTACCACCGTATCTACTTGCATGGTCACTTTCAGGGAGCCATGGTCTTGAACGCCAAGATCCCTTCGAACAACAAAGCTGTTCAGGATCCTGCCATTACCTACTTCTCCTTAATATTTGAGCTCCCAAAGTGAAATACCTCACAGTTGTATGGATTAAACCTTGCCTTTAATTTATCTGCCCATATCTGCAATGTATCTTTTTTCTTGCTGCAGTCTTTGACAACCCTCTACATTATCCACAACTGCACTGAACTTTGTATCGTCTGCCAATTTATTAATTCACCAAATTAGATTTTAATCCATGTCACTTACATATATTTGTCCCGCATCAGAAGGGGTCCAGTGCAGATCCCTGTGGGAAAAAGACAGAAAATGAGGAAAATGCATAATTCTTGAATAAATGAGGTTTCTTTCAATGACAAAACTCTTCTGATGAATAATCTCTGAAGGTGTGATTTTTGTTTTGAAATTAACCCAATATTTTAATTCTCAGTTTACTGATCTTAATGAATATCCAGTACAAACTGCTTTGAAAATATTGAATCATTTTAAGTGTTGAGTTCTAACATTAATTATTCTTTAATTGGAATTTCAATTATCACATCATTATGAGAGTTGAATCTATTATTTCTTAGTGTCAGTATCATGATGAAATATTTACACTCGTTTCAGGTCAACACACCTGCAATCCAGCAAAGTTTTCTCACCCAACACTCATAGTAACTATCTCATTCTCTTTCATTTGAATTCTCGTGTTAATTAAAGGATTATTAATCAGTCTTATCAATTAAGAGATGGCTAACTAGTTTTCACATCAATATTTCAGTTCTTTCAAACATATTGCACAATTACATTGCAATAAGAGTTTTCTCATCATTCTTAAATTTGTTATCAGCTATTTTTGTTTCCAGTATCCACAGATTTTTGCGTTCTTGTATTGATTGTATTTCATTTCAATGCTAACAATTCTATATTTCTGATTATTACGATAAGAGCTAAGTATTTTCATGTTAACCATTATATAAATTTCACGTGTTTCTTGTGTACACAAACCAGAATTAACAAATGTTTGCTCTATTCATTTACAATAAATCTTGAATTCTTAGAAATCATAATTTTGTGAAAATGAGGGAAATTATCTTTCGCTTAATAGTCACATTGAATGACTAATGCTTTATTTCCAAGTCATGTGCATTACAAAGCAGTTTAATTTTGAGTACATAAATAATTGCTTCAAACAAATTTAATTACTTGATTATTATGAGATTTATATTTATTTAAGATCATTGTCGCTTCGTTCCAATATTTTTAGAAATTACTAATTCCTTTTATCGGTCCATTACACACTGGAATTGTCTAATACAATCCTAGTCTGATTATCACAATAAATATTTGAGCAGTTTTCCCTGTGAGTAACCACACTAAGTATGTGATTATAGTCCTGCCCTTCTTGCATAGGAACATTATGTAGGGCTCTGGTAATGTCAGTACTGAAAGACCAGGAGGTATGGATTCAATTACAACCTTCAACAGAGATGTGTCAAAGCACCTCAGATTTGATTAGAAAATATCTAAGTGTCTACTGAATTGTTTTTCAATCCAACATTTTCTCAACTTGTATCTGTTGTTCATTGTAATGTTCACAATATCTTGAAGTTATTTGCTTACGGTCACTGACTACACTATGAATGTTATTATGCTGCTTCCAAATACCTCTCAACTTTTAATAACTTTGCAGTCATAAAGATTCTACAGTGTAAATTATATTTAAGGTAAGGGGGAAAGATTTAAAAGGGATCTGAGGGGCAACTTTTTTCACAAAGTGTGTTTGCCTCATATGGAATGACCTGTGAGAGGAAAGGTGGTGGCTGGTACAATTATAACATCTAAAAGACTTTTGGACAGTTACATGGATAGAAAACGTCCAGAGGGATATGGAACAAATACAGGAAAATGGGGTTAGTTTAGTTGAGGGAATATGGCCGGGCTGCCTGAATGGCCTGTTTCCGTGCTGTATCAAGCTAGCATTGTACAATTCAAACTTGACTGTGATTGGTAAAGGAGAGAACAAATGAGTGTTGATTCTATTTTGTGTCCATAAAAAAGTGACATGAATTTTAAATAATTTTGTCACAAGAAATAGTCCACTCTTATTGTGATAAGAAATACAATGAATGTGAGCATTGAAGTGAAATATAATTAAATCAATTCAACTGTGTTGATATGGTTAAAATAAATATTGATATTCACAATGATTGTGAGTTTGTACGCTGCCATATCTTCACATTACTTCATGTACTGAGCCATTATTACACATTTATACCCCCTACTGATTAGATGTTAGCAACACTGAGATTTTGAAAATCTATCAGTGCACTTTAAAGAAGGAGAAATTTATGTAATTTTATCCTGATCGATGATCAAACATTTGTGTCTGAATCAGGAAGAAAGTAAGGAGATAACCAAAGTGAATATCAGAGTGACCACGAGATACAGTCCATGGAATTTGATAGAAAAAGGAATTTGCATAATTTCATGGTTATTGAACGTTAATAATTAATTACCTCCGCAGGTACCGAAGCAGTCCAAGTCCAAATACACCAAGATCTGGACAATATCCAGGTATGGGATGACAAGGGGCAAGTAACATACATCCCACGCAAATGCAGGCAATGACCATCACGTATAATAAATAATCTAACCACCATCCCTTGACATTCGATGGTGTTGCAATCACTGAACACCCACTATCAACATCCTAGGAATAATCATTGATCAGAAACTGAATTGGTCTCACCACATAAGCACAGTGGCTACAAGAGTAATTCAACTGCTGTCTCCTGAAAGCCTGTCCAACAGCTACCAGACACAAGTCAGGAGTGTGATGGAATACTCCCCACTTGCCTGTATGAGTGCAGCCCGAACAACACTCAAGGAACTTGATTCCATCCGGAACAAAGCAGCCCGCTTGATTGGCACAGCATCCATAGGTATCCATCCCCCACCATCACTGATGCTCCGTAGCAGCAATATATACTATCTACAAGATGCACTGCAGGAATTCCCTAACCAGCACCTTTCAAACTCATGGCCAGTTCCATCGAGAAGGACAAAGGCAGCAGCTAGATGGAAAAACAACTATCTTCAAGTTCGCCTATAAGGTACTAATCACCCTGAATTGGAAATATATAGCTGTTCCTTCACTGTCGCTGGTTCGAAATCCTGGAAATCCCCACCCTAAAGTTATATACCCACAGCAGGTAGATTGCAGCGGCTCAAGAAGACAGCTCACCACCAATTTCTCAAGGGCAACTAGGGATCGGCAATAAATGCTGGGCCCAGCCAGTGACACCCACATCACATCAAATAAATATTTTAAAAATGTCTACAAGATCAAAACAGCTCCACACTGTCCTAGCTGCAATCTCTGCCCCTTCTTGAAAAAAAGATAAAAGAATCTGACCTTGCTCAACTTTCTCATCAAAATCGAGTACAGTATTCACCCCAGCCCTCTCTTATATGAACCAGCAGCATTTCTACCACCAACAGTAGATCCTCTTAAAATATTTTGTTAGTAACTTTTAATTAACTGGTTACTAAAATTACAATGCAATCTCTACATACAGATCAAATACCTTTTATGCAACAACACATTTTCTAACAACTTTTGTCGATCTCTGTCATTCCTTTTAGTTAGATGATGTAGGGAGGGATGGAAACACGACAGTGATGTAAGATATATGTAATGCAGTGAGACAGGAAAGCTAGTATGGCTCATGTTGACTCTTAGACCCCACACAGTGAAGCAACACATTCACTGCATAATAAACATAACACAACATTTCAACCCCACTCACACCCGGCATGACAGAAATAAAATGTGAATCAGTTGGACAGGATAGGTTTGTTACAGCTAGAGTTTGGAAGAATGAGGGGTGACATGACTGAAGTATCTAACATCCTGAATGGTTGGATAAGGCGGATGTGGAAAGGATGTTTCCACTTGTGGGTCATTCCTGAACGAGAGGGAACTGCTTTAAAATTGGGTTCACCCTTTCAGGACAGCGATGATGATATTTGTTTCCTATCAGAGGGCTGTGCAAGTTTGGAACTCTCTGCCCCAGAAGGTGGGCTCACTGAGTATTTTTAAGACACAAGTTGATAGATCCTTGTTAAGGGACGTTGGGGGAAGATGGAACACAAATCACTAACAGATCAGGCCTGGTCTAATTGAATGGTTGGGCACGCTCGAGGGACCGAATGGTCACCTTCTGCTTCTCTCTCACATGATCCAAGGAATGAGATCTTTGTTTAAAATTAATTTACTGGGATGTAGGTGCCACTGGCTGTGGGCAGCATTTATTATCCAGAGGGCAGATAAGAGTGAACCACATTGCTGTGGATCAGGAGTCACGTGTAGGCCAGACAAGGTAAGGATGGCAGCTTCCTTCCGTAAAGGACATCAGTGATCCAGATGGGTTTTTCCTGACATTCGAGAATAATTTCATCAATAGACTCATAATTGTAGATAAATTCAAGTTCCATGTCTGCCGTGGTGGGATTCGAATCAGGAACCCCAGAATATTCGCTGGGTCTCTACATTAACAGTTCAGCAATGATAGCATGAGGCTGTTACCGAGCTACAAAGTGTGGAAACCAAAACCTTGATCAAATAGTTAGAATTAAGGAGTGTTGAAGGGAATGGGGTAAAAGAATTACCAAGTTTAGGTTCAAGGCAACTGAAACTAAAGCCATCAACAGGGAGGAGATTAAAACAAGAAACTCACATGCAGCTGGAATTGGATAAGTGCAGATACCTCGGGGAGGTGTGGAACTACGCAGGGAGGACAGGGTGAAGTCACGGGTAGATTTAAAAGCAGTGAACCAAATTTTGAAAATATCTTTCTGAACATGATGTAGATCAGGTTAAAACTGAGGTAGGTATCTGACACAACTTGCTGCAAGGACACAGACAGCAGAATCTGAGGTGATCATAAGGTATTGGAGGTAGAATGTGGGAGACGAGCTGGGACTGTATTGGAGTAGTCATAGTGAGAGGGAACAAATGCTGGATGGAGGGTTCAGCAGTTGATGGACTGATGCTGAGGTGAGTAATTGGTAACTGAGCAAGTGACCACCATCTGATAGGACAAAGAAACTGATCAATCAGCCTGAAACTGACTGACCACGTGGCTGTCAGTGGCTCCAACACAAGTGAATGGAAACATTGCTCAGAGCCTGTTTCTGTAACAGTCAACACAACCAGGAAATAAAAAGTGAATAATGAGCTGAAAACAAGGTCACTGCTCTATTAGAGTCAAAATCATTCAATGTTACTGAACATTATTGATTCACAGAATATTCTAACCTGCAGAATCACAGTAAAAGGGGAAAGTAAACAACATTCTTGGCAAAGACATAATGAACCAACTGCTTGTATAAAAACAGCTCAGCACAAAGGGGCTGAATCCTCCACAAACTGACAAACACAGATACCATCAGATTGATAGATAGAGATTGGAATTTGTTAGAAAAACCCTTCCCTGCTGATGGTGTATGATAGAAACCATTCTCAGTGTGATCTGTCTCTGAAAAGAGTCTCTGTTTCCCCTCAGAAGAGTAGGTGTGTCGCGCACTTACAGACTAACTTACAGACAAAGGAAACCTGATCAGGGGTTCGCAGGTTAATTATTGCACACAACAAGAGCTTTGACCAAAACAAATTCCAGTGAAACCAACAAAGCAATGAGAAAGGTGAATTAGTCTTTATAATCATGCAGCCTCTCTCAATCAAATAATCCCAGTCAACTTCCAAACATTTTAAAACTATTAATCTCAATGTATACATATTTATTTCCTTCCCTAATTTCCTCCAAAAATATATCTAATTATTCTCTTCAAAGTATATTTTATATGATCAATTCATAATCACAATTCATTTCCAATTATTCTTAGGGCAAATCAACTTGCAAACTAAAATAGTTTTCATGTCAATAATGATACTGAAAACTTTGTTATGTAGTTTAATCATATTTCAAAATATTGTTTTGGTTCATTATTGTAGTGAAGCTAAATTTAAAGTCTATTTATTTTCTCTGATATCCTTCCATTACTTTATTCCCTAATAAGAATACATGGTGTAATGGGTGACAAGCATTAAAATAAAATCGAATTTTCAATGCAAGAACTGATATAAATGATCACATATTCTTCAGTTCATTCATTGCCGTTGATGTTAAGAGTTATTTTCACTGTATGATCACGTTAAATTCACTTAAATAATCACAGTACAATTCTAACCTCGAAAGATATGTAAAGTGATTGTCAAGTTATAAATATTTCAAGTAAAAGCAATTTCACATTTTGTTCTGTTTTATTCCAGGAATGACGGAATGTGTTACATTATTATGGGAAACAGGAACAAGTGAAGGTGGTGCCTCTCTGACGTGAGGCCTTAAAGCTAAAGGGCCAGGTGGTAGTGACAGTGGGGGGTGTACCTAGTGCCCCGCTCTCCTTAGAAGGCAGTGAGAATGGTGACACTGGCTGGAACGGGTTAGATGGTGAAGCGCCCACGTATCGACAGAGGGACGGCAATGGGTGGGATGACGCACCGCCCTGTAAGGCCCAGAAGGCCATGTCCATGGCACCGCTGGGCATCAAAGCTCAAACTTGGACAGACAGTAGGGAGCCAAAAAGGGAACTGACAGAAATAAACCTTAACCGTTTACCTGACTGAACAACAGGTATTGGTGAATGAAAACCCAGCCTGATAGAGAAATGGTATTAATGGGCCTTATTGAGACAATATGGATGAATTAATTGAGGTATACAGTCTCACCGAAGATGGTGTCAGCCAAGATCTCTCAGGCCAAGATGCCCTGAAGTGTACAGCAGAACCTGTCCCTGCAATGAGAGGGTGGGGGTGTGAGCCGGTTCCCCCCAGTGCACAGCCGATCAGTGCCTCTAGGCATTTACAGATATTACAGGGACACACTGAGGAGGAGACAGGCTGAATGGGCTAAAATAATCTTGGTGCCTCAGGGACCCAAGGGTAATATCAAGAATCATACAAAGAGGAAGCCTGAGGTGTGTAAGGACCACGGAGGATTACGAAACCCCAACCTGTGATGAAATAGGTTTGAAGTATTTAAAAGATGGCATGGGACCCCATTTAACTGTAATTATAAACATGGGACTCCCAGTGGGAGATAATTCTAACCAAATGCTGAATTGGGCCGTGAGAGCTGAGGCAAACGCAGAAACACAGAGGAATAGCTGCAGTACAGGGAGGGTAATCAGACCCACAATGTTACAACGGAAGCAGGAAAGGGCACATAGCCAAGGAACGGAGGCAGAGAGAGGGAGATAGATGTTCACATTGTGTGTGGCCTGAATTCACGTTGGCACATGCATAGCCCATGAATATTCATTGATGCTGTGTTTGGAAACCAGCAGAACATAATATTACTACGGGAGCATTTATATCAGTTACCGATACGGATTTGCCCCTCACCCCTCAATCACTAAAATGAAAGCCATTGGAGAGAGAATCGAGGAAGCTGGATGAAATAAACTTCTCCCGACGCAGATCACGGATATGGCAAAATATATTCAAATATGGGAGTCTGAAACTGAGGAAGGGACCACTCTGGGAGTTGCCAGTTTAGAACAGTTAGGAGCAACTATTGATGTAGAGACACGAACTGTAACATGGGAACAACCTGGCCAGGCCCGGGACAGGAAGAAAGGGAGAGGCGACATCTCCACAGTCGTTACCTTGCAGGGAGACTGGAACAGTCAGGGAATCTGGGAGTTATAGCTAGGACCCAAACAGCAGTGTGGGTTACTCAAACAGGAATGTGGGTTATTATCTATGGATACTGTAAAGATCGAGGGCCCTCTCACTCCCCACACAAACCGGATCCCATTAAAGCTGGGGCAGAGGAGGCGGTAATTGTGACAGTAACAGATTGAGAGAAGCAGGAAATAGTCAGACCGACAGTATCCCAGGCTAATTCACTGAATCCAGACGGCTCATCCCATCTCACTATTGAGTATACCTCCCTCAGTAAATCTGCCATTAAAGAGTATCCTACAGTTGCAAACCACACCATTGTATTTAATGGATTGAAATCACAACAGGATATAGTCTCAGCCCTTGATATTGTGAATGCGTTCTGGTTCCTAATGGCAGAATAAGCTGGTGTTTACTGTCGAAGGATAACAGTACACCTGGATCCAGTTACCTCAGGGATCCTTTAATATTCCATTATATCCCACCGATGTATGGCTGATAGAGTTAGTCTATTTAATCTCACCAACACCTCAGACAGTTGGTGAGAAAGAACATATCCAAATATTAAACATAGTATTGTGTCAGTTCAGGCAGGCCGGGCTTAAAATTAAAATTAAAATTAAGAGTGCAACTGGGAAGGTAGGTAGAGGTGTACCTGGGACATCATATCAGGGAGATCAAATCAGGAAGACAGAGGGGATAATCCCAGTGGAACGAAAGATCATGATTTTAAAACTATTCACCTGCACATCGCGAAGGGGTAAGGCAAACTTTAGATTGTTTAATTATTGGAGGCCTTTTGTGGAGAATTATCCAGAATTGGCAGAGCCACCATAAGCCCTGACAGAAACACTGACATTATCCAGGGGTCAGGGAGTCAGCAGAAACACAGACAGTCAGCATGCCTTTGGTATAGTTCATGACCATGTGTTGGTCGGGCTCGGTGAGGTACATCACCTTGTCTGGGGGCCACATGGAGCATGAAGAACCGGTCAGAGAGTTAGTGGAAACAGCTAACTTTCCCAGTGAAGCAGCAATAATGAAGATTAGAGCTCACAGGAAAGTAGAATCCTCACACCAGCAGGGCAGTGAATATGTGGCTAAGGCGGGCGAAATACTGACTGAAACAGTGCAGACATTTGAGGAGATGGCAGTGGCAGTAGCTGCAGAAGTGAGAGAAGAAGGTTTAAAGATATTCCCAGAAACAGTCCCACAACAGGAGAAAGAGGAATGGGAAAAGGGTGGGGCAGTAATAGGACACGACAGAATCTGGATGATCCAGCAGTGCCATCACACTGTAAAAGACAAACATTATTAAAAACATATCATGGGTCAGTCTGTATTGGGCAGGATACAATGCAATATCAGATGCTCCACTACAGGGAGAGGCCTGGAACAGGGAGAGATACAGCAGTTTTTTGTTGAAGGGGTGTAGTCTTGTACACACTGTATGAGCCAGGGAAAACAATCAGGGTAAAATGGAGGCAGCAGCAGGGACGCAGGGGCACATGGGTACAGTTACAGATGGATTTTACACCCACCCCCAACCCAATCCCAGGGAAGGAGATCCTGCTGGGTCTTAATAAACAGGTTTACTCAGTGGGTGGTAGCATTCCCCTGCAAATTCTGACCAAGGGACACATGTTACAGGGAACATAGTTAAACAGCTCTGTGGCCTGTTTGGTACTAAACAGAAATCCCATCTCCCATACCACCCCCAGAGCTCAGGGACAGCAGAAGGAATGAAGCAGACACTGAAAGCTAGTCTGACTAAGGCCCTCCCAGAGACAGGCAGGGATGGGTTAGAGTACTCCCCACCATCCTAATTAAATTGACATCAACCCCAGCAAAGGGAACGGGGCAGTCCCCCTTTCAATTAGTGACCGGACGGACTATGCAGATACCACAGGGTGTGGTATTGGGAGTGCCCGAGATGTGCAATGGCAAGGATAGGGTTAAACAATTCTTGAAAGAACTGGCAAAGCAACTACATGAGCTGAGAGGGGAAGTTGCAGAGGGACAGAGAACCAGAAACTGGGAAAGGGAGCACAGAAATATCCGAGCTGACATTCCAAACCCAGGAGGTCGGGTCGGGGGAAAATGTTATCGGAACGCATGAAGGAAACCCAGCTGTACTTGGCTGGGGGAGCCACAGAGTTCTCGATAGGGAACGCTCCCATCATGCCACAGTAAGGAGCGTTGAATAAAGGTCACGTGTGCTGCTAAACTCAGGCCCCTCTTTGATACTTCTCCCAGCAACAGTTGTGCAGAGGCATGTTGCCGGCTGGAGGTCTGTGGCCAGTGCCGTTGTTCCACAAGGATCAGAGCTGGGACATCTGTTGTTTGCAATATATCAGTGAATAGCATGAAAATGTAAACAACTTAATTAGCAAGTTTGTAGATGGTACAATTGATGAAGCTGTGAACAGTGAAGAATGTTATCAAAGGACACAGCAAGAAAGGTCAGTTAGGAGGTTATACGGAGAAATTACAGATAGATCTGAATTGGACAAACGTGTGGTGATGCATTTTGGGAGGCACATTGCATGAGGAATGTATACACTAAACGGAAGGGCCCTGAGCAGCATTAATATACAGAGGGATCTTCAGGTGCAAGTTCACAGCTCCCTGAAAGTGGTGAAGGAGGTGGATGGCAGGCTTGCCTTCTTCTCTCAGGGGACTGAATATAAAACTGTCATTAGGCCACCTTTGGGGTATTGTGGGCCATTTTGAGCACCGCATAAGGAGGATGTGGAGGCTTTGGAAAGGTTGAAAACAGGTTTACCAGGATGTTGTCTGGATTGGGAGAGGTTAGAAAGACTTGGATTGCTGTCACTAGAAAGTCAATGGCTGCGGGGTGACCCAAGAGGCACAGACAGAGTGAATAATCTGAGTCTTTTACCAAGATAGAAACGACAAATTCTAGAGGCCATAGATTTAAGGGGAGAGGGGGCACGTTTAAAGAAAATGAAAACCAAAACAACTGCAGATGCTGTAAACCAGAAACAAAAACATTTTCGGGAAACGTTCAGCAGGTCTCGCAGCACCTGTGAAGAAAAATCAGCGATAACGTATCTGAGGAAGGGTGACCAGACCCGAATTATTAACTGATTTTTCTTCATAGATGCTGCATGACCTGCTGAGCATTTCCAACAACACCTGAACAAGTTAAAAGGGAGTTGTGTCAGACAAGTTTCTTATGCAGGAGGTAGTCAGTGACTAGAATGTACTTGCCTGAGAGATGGTAAAAGCAGAAACAATCACAATGTTTAAGAGGCATTTGGGCTGACACATATGCGGGCATGTGTTGGCAGGGATATGGATCATGTACAGGCAGATGGAATTAGTTTGGAATGGCATCATGGTCCACACAGACATGGTGGGCCGATTATTCCGGTGCTGTCCTGTTCTGTTTTCCAGGGGGTAGAATGTGTGGAGGGAGAGATAATATTTTGAGTGGAATATGTCTCTTCATTAGAACACACAGTAAGTTGACAATTTTGAGAGAAGCAATGTAGAAAGGGAATATATTTTTGAATGGCACAGACACAGGGAGTAGGACAGCAGGAATGGGGGGCAATCTGTACAAATCATTAAAGGAGAGAGAATATAAAGTGTTTTGAGTAAACGTAAAGGATACTGGGCTTCATTAATAGAGGGAATGATAACATACTCATGGAAAAGATGCTGACCATTGACAAAGCTCTAGTTAGGTCACAGTTGATCATTGCATCCAATTCTGGTCACCAGATTCCTGATCAGGCTGGGAAAGTTAAAATACCACAGAGGGACCTGTTTCATACTTTGCTTTCTTTCAGGATGGAGGAGAAAGTGAGGTCTGCAGATGCTGGAGATCAGAGCTGGAAATGTGTTGCTGGAAAAGCGCGGCAGTCAGGCAGCATCCAGGGAACAGGAGAATCGACGTTTCGGGCATAAGCCCTTCCTGAAGAAGGGCTTATGCCCGAAACGTCGATTCTCCTGTTCCCTGGATGCTACCTGACCTGCTGCGCTTTTCTTTCAGGATGCATTGGCGACTCAAGGGTGAAACATTCTCCTGCCAAAGGTCTCACTGCTGTATTGTAAGAATACAAGGCCTGTACTCTTACAACACAGACAGAACACCTCAGTAGGGGCAGGCGGACTGTACCTTCGAAATAGAACGTATTGCAGGAAAAAATGTGGATTCCCCCGTAATCCCAGACAGAGGAATTTGCCGTTTCCAGACAAGACTGAGAGTCCTGGGTACAAGCCTGTTAAACTGCCTCCCGGTCCCATTATCTTACCTCCCCTCCATATGAGCATAGGTAAGTGAATCCCCCATTAACTGAAGGAAGAACCCTTCTGCCTTAATCTCTTCCCATCAACACATAAACATGAACAATACGATAATCAGTTTCTGTAATCCATCACACGTTATCACAGGACATCGCCATTCATCAAGCTTTGTAAGGTCATAATTACCTACTTTAAACTATATAATGACAATCGCCCATGTGGCTGATATGCCTTTGTCTAATTCCTATTAAATATACTGTGGGTAAGGCAGAGATTCGTGAAGGTGAGTCTCTGCAAGTAGACACTCGGCTACTTCAGAGACGCTTTGAAACTCTCGCCGGCTGTCCGATAATAAAGCTACTGCTGTTCTGCAGAAAACTTGTCTCGTCTGGATTGTGGAACAGAATAGGCATCAACAAGGAAGGATATGAGTGATCTTCAGGGTGTGGCGTACAGACTTACTGGAATAGTTCACTGATGAAGAAAATGCAGTCACTGAATTGATTTGAAGAAATTGCGATTTTCTTTGAAGTAAACAAGTTGAATATATTTTTGATAAAGCTGTATAAGATTATAACACCTAGATATAGCAGACAAAAATATCTGTATTAGATAGGTGATGGCACAACAATTAAGATCAGATGTAAAGTTTTGAGAAAGTGGGAGATGAGCAAGTGTTTCTGCTGACTGTATTGGCTGGAAACATGCAGAACATGCTGCCTATTACGGTGTTGCAAGCAACACGATGAATGATTGATAAAAACAAATACATCAGGTCTGAGGGAAATAAAATCTCAGAGTTTGGGGGACGGATGGGGAATGGGAATGTTGGATTCTGCTACAGAGAGACAGCTTGGATTTGATGGGCCTCTTTCTGTGCTATAATGCATTTTATTTGGACCTACTTAACTTGATCTGGTCACCGATTAAATTGTCATTGAGGTAAATCTGCTCAGTGTTCCTACTCAAACCAATACAGGCTGTCCCTTCACAGCAGGAGATAATGTTTACTGCTTTATACTGGGTTCTGGGAGGAGGGAGGGGGAGCGGTGGGTGGGGTGGTGCTAACGGTGTGTATAACAGTCTGCCAGCATTTATCTGAAATGAAAACACTAGTGCAGCCACACTAGGGACAGAGGACTCTGGAAATGTGGGGAATGCCAGAAGGGAATTCTTTACCCATTCCCACCTGGAAACGAGCCAAACCAGACAGCCCGGGGAGAAGCTGTTCACCTGCTCTGTGTGTGTGTGTGTTGGACGAGGGAGATCCAGTAGATGTAGTGTACCTGGACTTTCAGAAAGCTTTTGATAAATTCCCACACAGGAGGTTAGTGAGTAAAATTAGGGCGCATGGTATTGGGGGCAAAGTGCTAGATTGGATTGAAAATTGGTTGGCTAATAGGAAACAAAGGGTAGTGATAAATGGCTCCATTTCGGAATGGCAGGCAGTGACCAGTAGGGTACCGCAGGGATCCGTGCTGGGACCGCAGCTTTTTACAATATATGTTAATGATATAGAAGATGGTATCAGCAATAACATTAGCAAATTTGCTGATGATACAAAGCTGGGTGGCAGGGTGAAATGTGATGAGGATGTTAGGAGATTACAGGGTCACCTGGACAAGATAAGTGAGTAGGCAGATGCATGGCAGATGCAATTTAATGTGCATAAATGTATGGTTATCCACTTTGGTGGCAAGAACAGGAAGGCAGACTACTACCTCAATGGAATCAATTTATGTAAAGGGGCAGTAGAGAGAGATCTGGGTGTTCTTGTACACCAGTCAATGAAGGCAAGCATGCAGGTACAGCAGGTAGTGAAGACGGCTAATAGCATGCTGGCCTTCATAACAAGAGGAGCTGAAAATGTGTTGCTGGAAAAGCGCAGCAGGTCAGGCAGCATCCAGGGAACAGGAGAATCGACGTTTCGGGCATAATTCCTGAAGAAGGGCCTATGCCCGAAACGTCGATTCTCCTGTTCCCTGGATGCTGCCTGACCTGCTGCGCTTTTCCAGCAACACATTTTCAGCTCTGATCTCCAGCATCTGCAGACCTCACTTTCTCCTTCATAACAAGAGGAATTGAGTATAGAAGCAAAGAGGTGCTTCTGCAGCTGTACAGGGCCCTGGTGAGACCACACCTGGAGTACTGTGTGCAGTTCTGGTCTCCAAATTTGAGAAAAGACATTCTGGCTATTGAGGGAGTGCAGCATAGATTCATGAGGTCAATTCCTGGAATGGTGGGATTACCTTACACTGAAAGACTGAAGCGACTGGTCTTATATACCCTGGAATTTCGAAGACTGAGAGGGGATCTGATTGAGACGTATAAGATTATGAAAGGATTGGACACTCTGGCAGTAGGAAACATGCTTCCGCTGATGGGTGAGTGCCGAACCAGAGGACACAGCTTAAAAATACGGGGTAGACCATTTAGGACAGAGCTCAGGAGAAACTTCTTCACCCAGAGAGTGGTGGCTGTGTGGAATGCTCTGCCCCAGAGGGCAGTGGAGGCCCACTCTCTGGATTCATTTAAAAATGAGTTGGATAGAGCTCTCAAAGATAGTGGAATCAAGGGTTATGTAGATAAGGCAGGAACAGGATACTGATTAGGAATGATCAGCCATGATTATATTGAATGGCGGTGCAGGCTTGAAGGGCTGAATGGCCTACTCCTGCAGCTATTGTCTATTGTCTATTGCGTGTGTGTGTGTGGGGGTGGGGGGGGGGGAGGGTAAGGGATTCACTCAGGCATCCATCCTGCTGAGACACCAGTGAATTTACTCATAACCACAAGTTGAAGGATTTTTTTTTTCTTTTATTCACACCAAGTAATGAACAATGGTATTGGCACTTCATAAAGTTTTTTGAATATAGAGAACTTAGTTTTGGAAATGTTCCCAACATTGTTGAACATGTACAGATTCACACTGGGTAGAGACTTTTATTTTCCTTCATTCATTCACAGGATAAGGGTGTCGCTGACCCGGCAGCATTTACTGCCCATGCCTAATTGCCCAGAGGGCAGGTATGAATCAAACCCATTGCTGTTTATATTCATATTAATCAACACGAATGTCAGACTATATTAATTATCATCAAACTCAAATCCATTTGATATTCATATATTTACAATCAGTGTTCAATTCACCAAATGTAGCTGAAGGTAATAATCTTCAAGTGATTCGAACAGAGAATACATCTGAATACTTGTTCAGCAAATTAAAGCCTGTTGTGTTTAGATAGTAATAATTTTAAAAAGTAAGGTGACTTGAGAATAATGGAACAAGTTGATTGTTGAGTATCTGATAATCTTGTTTTAATCTGGAATTAATTTAGGATTAGTTAACAAATGGTAGGGAATCCCAACCCCATGGAGTGCACATCCAGTTCCATGTGGGAAAACCAGGACCCTTCCTGTATCAGCGACAAGCACAAGAACACGGAGGTGACACGGGAAATGTCAGGAACACCAGTTAATCCATGGTTAAAGTACTGCACTCACTCCTAGTCCCCACGTTGATGAGTTCTCACCAGAGAGGGTACAGAGGAGATTGATCAGAATGTTTCCATGATTGGAGAATGTCGGCTCTGAGGAAAGGTTGGATAAGTTGGGGATGTTTTCCGAGGAGGATGAGTTGAGATTTAATTGAAGTGATAAGATGCTGAGGAATCCAGATTGAGTGAATAGGAAGGAGCTATTCATAACAGAGAGGTCAGAAACTGGAGGTTTTAGATTGAAACTAATTCTCAGAAAGAAGGGGAGTGGATGGTGGGGAGCAGGAACTCACTGATGGGGAGGTAGAGGCAGTAGTCGGCATCACATTAGAATAAAAGGACATGGATGTAACTGAAACGCTAGAACATGCAGGGCTATGGACTAAAGTCTGCAGAATGGGATCATTGCGATTTATTTGACATTTCTCCAGAATATTAAACTCAAGTCCAATTTGAGAATTTATGAATATCAGCCGACCTGAATTCCAAACGTCAGAATAAATTTGTCAGTAAGTTACAGCACAGATCGAGGTCACTTTGTCCATCCTGTATGTGTTGGCTGTAATAGAACTATCCAGGCTTTACAGCGTTCTGTACTCACCAATGACAGCAACAATTTCAGACTGTGAACTCTGTCCTCTATGTTGTTATAATCTGTTTTTTCAAAGTATTTCTTTGGCAGCTGCTCACCTTGTTTCCTTGTTTCTTTCCCAGCCCTAACTCCATTCCCTGTGGCCTTGAGAGACTACCATTTCTGCTGTTTAATTTCTCCTGCCTTCCCCCGTGTGACAGAATGTCTTTTTGTCCTTGTCTCACCCCCACCTTGCTCACAACCTGTTACATTTCTGATGGTTCCCAGACATCTGTAACTATCACTGCGCCCTATGGGTCAATGGCACGAGTTTTGAATTCTCTTCCTCCTGAGATAATCAGAAATCTTTCCAGTTGCAGTTTCCCCCAGATTTTATTTTGAAAAAAAAACCAGAGCATTTGTGTCAGAGTCAAGTATTTGTGAGCCTTCATCCACAATTCTGAGCACTTAGACATAATCTATGACCCGCCCACAGATGTGCAGGTTTGCTGGATTGGCCGTGCTAACATGGCCTGTAGTGTGTAGGTTAGGTGGATTGGGCTTACCATGGTAAATGTGGGTTATGGAGGTAGGGTCATTGCAGACTCGATGGACCGAATAGTCTCTTTGTGCACCTCAGAGATCCTGTAATTCTAACTAGTTGTGATTGTCGACACGTTTTCCTCATGCCAGGTTCATTCAGCTCAGTTACACATGCTGCCTTTGTGTTTCTGTGGGTGCTCTCTCACTCCTTTCCTTCTGTTTTACAGCCATTTCACACTGTACGCGAGGGTGAGAATACATTTGTAAATATAAATACTCCAACCGAAACCCGCACAGGTCAGGACCTGTTTCTGCTGTTGATGTCGCTCACAGGGAACAGGAAAATAAAGGTACAGTCATACATCTTACAAGGACACAGAGGTGACCATCACCAGGAATGGCTACACAGCTTAAAACTCTATTCTCCAGAAAAAAGGACGCTGGAGAGACAACCTGGTTCAAGTAGGAAGCTTTGTGTCTGTATTTTCAGAGATTTGAGGCTGAAATCATTAGGTTTGAAGCATGTTTCATTGCCCCAGGTCATCAAAGGTGCTATCTAAATGTGCCTCTTTCTTTGTGTCTTTTTGTCTGAGTTAACAATCAGATGGACAGGTCAGTCAGTGTCTGAGTGCTTTTCCAAATCCCTGATCCCAAATCTGCCTCCCCCACAATCTCAGGTGCCTCACCACTCACTGGGTCATGTAGAAACTCTGCCGTTACAATGAGAACTGCCTTTGCTGTCAGCTCTCCTCATTCTTCTGCCTAATCCCCACTTCTCTTCATTAAATCCCAGCTGCCTCTAGTCCACCCACATGGACACGTTGAAGATCATGACAGGAGATTGGATTGAAACTGAGTGTTCAATAGCCAGAATGAAAGAGGAAGAAGGAAATAAGCCGGGTTTGTGGGTCTCAGGGGATACAGAATCCAGGCTGAGCCCTTTGTGGGCATTCCCGCAGTAATACGAGACAGCATTCCATGATGAGAGTTAAACCCGAGAGGCAGGAGAGGGAGCCACTGAACATTGGCAGGTTTAGCTCAAACACAGGAGGTTTGTTCAGTCAATAACAGTGTGTTAGACATGGATGTGAAGTGAACAGTGAGGGGGAAAGTTACCACAAGCTGCAGATGGACAACTTTCATTGGAACAGGAGGAGGCCATTCAGCCCCTCAACCCTTCTCTGCCATTCAGGATGATCATGGCTGATTTGTGGCCTAACGTGCAATTTTCAAAACCCTCCAAACTCATTAATAAACTCCTCTGCAACAGACAAGATCAATATTGATAAACTAACCATCTGCAAATGCTGGGAAATCAGGAATAAAAACAGACATTGCTGGAAAAAGTCAGCAGATCTGGCAACATCTGTGGAGAGTGAACCTTTGGGTCCAGTGACTGGTCAGGTGACCAGCTGCAGCTGACCTTTCTGCCTTTTCCGTAACACTCTCTGAACAGGTTCTGTTGCGAGGGGGATGAGACTGTCAATAACAACTGAGAAAACAGGAGGACGTGCTCAATCAGAATAAAACCCATTTTGGTCTTTCACTTTTAATTCAACTGCAAAAATTATTCATTATTATTTCTGAAATAGGAAAATAGACCAGTAAACAACTCTTCATGTCATTGGGTCTGGGAAACTGTTTATTCTGACCTGGTCCAACCGACATGTGAATCCAGACCCTGAATAATGGGGTTGACTCTGAACCATCTCCTGGGCAGTCAGAATGGATGACAAATGCTGCCCCAGCAAGTGATGCCATGATCCCATGAACAAACAACAAATCCAATCACTGTGGTTAGTTGTGAACTCGCTGGTGTTTCATCAAGTTGGAGTGAACTGCTTCCCACACTCAGAGCAGGTGAATGGCCTCTCCCCAGTGTGTATTCACTGGAGTACAGTGAGGCTGGATGGTGTACTGAACCCAGTCCCAAAGTGAGAGCTCCTGAATGGTCTCGTACTGGTCTCCTGTGACCGGGAGAGATATTCACCATCCCAGAGGATACTGGGTAAAGGTACCTTCAAGAGGGGTCTCGTGAGAGTAGATCAGGATAAACTGTTCACATTCAGGAAAGAATCAATAATGAGGAGGCACCGATGTAAAGGGATTCATAAAAGAAGTACATGTGACATGAGACAAAATGTTTTCATGCAGAGAAAGTTTATGGTCAGGAATGCACTGCCAAAGAGTGTGGTGGAGCCAGGTACAATGAAGAGGATAAAATTGAACAGTCATTGGAAGGGGATGAATGGGAATGTTTATGGGGTAAAGGTAAAGAATGGCATTTGGTGAGGTGATCCTTTGGAGAGCTGATGAGCCAATCAGCCTCTTTTTGTCCTTCTGTGAACATTTCATTCTGAGCCCTCGAAGGAAATATCAGAGCAGGGATTGTGAAGAAGTCAGATTGATTGAGAGTCTCTGTGAACAAAAGTGAGACACCTATACAGAAAGACTTTGGGATGGATTGAATCAAATGTTATAAATTTGCATGGCCCCCAACAGTACAGCCATTACAAATGGGACTGATCAAGAGAGTGGAATTAGAGCAGCAAATACATCTTAAACATTGATGCAGCTAAAGGGGATGCTGGGTAAAGATACCACAGTTAGTGCTGACTTCATTCCAGATACACTAGCCAGGGAGCACATCCTTCCTGTATCTGTCCTATCGAGCTTTTGAAGAATTTTGTTCATTTCAAGTGTTTCATTTTAGATACTCCAGAGAAGACAGTTTCATGCTCTTCAATCTCTCCTGCCAGGGCAACACTGTCGTCAGAATTCAAGTCACTGGTGTGTGTAACTGGCTGCTTCATGGACTGGAACTGGCAATTGAGACTGTAAGGCTACTGTATAAAATATCTTGAATTGTATTGCCAGATTGCCAGAAGCATGAGGGGCTTTAAGAAAAAAACACAACTTACGGGCATTGAGTGTCAGAGCACTTCCTGTTGTGGGACATCCTGTTTAGATACAATCTATTGATAATTGTTAGAATTGACTTACATTAGCTCTGTAGAAGTGGTCAGAACATTATAACGGTCATTGGAGAAGCAAACAAATTTCCCATGGATTAAAACTTGTAAATAATAGAATAGGTATGGGTTCTTCTGGTAAATTGCGCAAAGTTATTCAAAATGGTCCTAATTTACTTTCAGAAACAAGTGAGAAAAAGGCACATTACTGAGGTCATTGCATTAGTCCTAATTTAGAAGTTCAGGAGAACTGACAGGAGAACTGGTATTGGGGGTTGTAATAATGATAGGGAAAACCTTGTTTTACATAGAGAGAGAGCTCCCAGATGGGAAACTCAGCTTTAACATCACATCAACTGCAGAGTCGTCCAATTGCACAGGTCCAGATCCTTATCGGTAATATGGAAGGAGAACGCAGCATTCTCAGCCCAGACAAATCATTCCCATGTTTTGCATGTGGTCGAATATTTAACCGGTCATGTGATCTGGGAAGACACCATTATGACAGGACCAGGGCGAGGGTACGCAAAAGTGGAGATTGTGGGAAGGAATTTACCTACCCCTCCCAGTGGACACTCACTGACACAGACACACTGCGGAGAGGCCGCTCACCTGCCTCACATATGGGAAAGGGTTTACTCGATCTTACATTCTGCTGAGACACCAGAGATGACACAGTGGATTAAAATCCTTCACCTGCTCCATGTGTGTAAAGGATTCATTCAAATCTCCCATCTGCGGAGACATCAGTGCATTCCCATCGAGGAGAGGCCATTCACCTGCTCAGTGTGTGGGAAAGGATTCACGCAGTGACCTGCTTAAACACCAGCGAGCTCACTCCGGGGGAAGGTCATTCACTTGCTCTCAGTGTGGGGGGAAAATCACTCAAATGCAGCACCTGCTGACACCCCAGTGAGCCCACACAGGGGAGAGACCATTCAGATGGTCAGTGTGTGAGGGGGGATTCAGTGATTCATCCTGCCCCCTGAGACCCCAGCGAGCCCACACAGGGGGAGAGGCCATTCATATGGTCAGTGTGTGAGAGAGGATTCAGTTATTCATCCTGAGCCCTGAGACCCAAGCGGGTTCACACTGGTTAGGAGCTGTTTACCTCTCTGTGTGACAAAGGATTTGCTGAGTCTTCAACATGACTGAGAGCCCAGTGAGTGGTCACAGGGAAGTGGTCACCCACCTGCTCCGTTTGGGGTAGAGTTCACACATCACTGCAGGACTCTGATTCTGGAGTTACTGTCCATCAGAATCAGCACAGGACCTTGTATATGACGACACCGTTGGAGTTTTGATGTTGTGGTTGTTCATCACAGTAACTGGGCTGGAGTTGACTGAATTTATATTGCCACTTTCTGAACCTCAAGGTGTCTCTCTGTGCAGTTAGTCTCCACAAACAGCAATGTGACAATAAGCAATGATAATCTGTTTTGATTTAAATTATGATTGTAGCACTGCTGCTTCACAGCAGCACGTACAAGGTTGGAGTCCAGCCTTGGTCAATGTCGAGTTTCCACATTCTCCCCATGATAGTGTGGGTCCCCTCCAGGTGCTATCTCCCACAGTCCAAAGATAGGCAGGTTAGGTGGACCAGCCGTGCTAAATTGTCCACAGTGTCCAGGAATGTGCAGACTATGTGGATCAGCCATGGGAAATGCACTGTTGCAGGGATGGAGTGCTCTGGCTGGGATGTTCTTCAGATGGTCGGTGGGATTTGATGGGCCAATGCTCTCCTTCCTTACTGTCGGGATTCTATTCTATGATTGAGGATAAAGGCTACACAGCAGGGTGTCCTTGGAGAAGGAGCATGTGCTGTGTATCAATGCTCTCGATGCCTTGAGATAGAGGTGGGCACCGCAGGGGATACAGTGCTTTATCTCCACCGCTGCCCCCTCCATACAACTCTACTTTGATTTAGTCCCTTCTCACTTTGTCACTTGTAATGGTTTGCTTGGCCCGTAATGGGCTTTGTTTGGAAATCTTCAATTGGTTACACAAATGATTGGTTACTGCTGGTGATGATATGTCTAGATTAGAGTGGTGCTGGAAAAGAACAGCAAGTTAGGCAGGATCCAAGGAGTAGGTAAAGCAACGTTTTGGTAAAAGCCCTTTTCCTGCACCACTCTAATCTAGCTCTGGCTTCCAGCATCTGCGGTCCTCACTTTTGCACTGCTGGTGATTATGTTAACCAAAATCAAAATGGCGTAATGATGATTTTGATGGTGGGAAAGTTACTGTGATAATATTTCTGGGTCGGAGAAATGGGGAAAAAGAACGCTTCACAGCTCACAGAACGAGAACTGAAAAGCAGTTAAATCAAACCAAAGGTTCAGACAGGGAGGGAATATTTTCCCGGAGTTTGAGTAGCTGGAAAGTGATGGGGTCCGGGAGTAGACAGGATTTTGTTTTACAGGAGGTTGAAAGTTTTAAAACTGTTATATTCAGACAGTTTAATTTATTTTCTTTAATTTTATTTGCTGTGCAAAAAACTTTTACAACATTTTAAAACCAAACTTTACAAACCTTGTGTTAAAGATAAATGTTAAATAAAATCCATCAAACCATCCCTCACTGAAAAAAGATGTGGAAGTTCAATCTCCTGGAGAATCCCTGCCCTGCCTACTTCTTCCTACCTATATACATACCTGGAAGATAGCAGCAGGAGGAGACCATTCAGCCTTTCAATCCTGCTCCACAATTCAATGGGAAACAGCTAACCATCCAGCTCAGTCTCCTGTCCCTGCTGTGCTCCAATCCTCTTTCATGACTTTACCTCGAAGAACTATATCGAAGTCCTCCTTTGGTTTCACTGCCTTTTGTTCCAGTGACGTTGCGGTGTTACTGTGTGGGTGCAGGCAGGGGTAATGTGATGGTGCTGCCTCCTGGAGTATGTACTCAGCCTCCCTCATCATCCTGCAGTAACATCAACTGGGTTTTAGCAACTAGAGATAGAAACCGTTTCCAGGATATGGGCACCACTGGCTTAGCCAGCATTTATACCCCATCTCTCGTTACCCTTGAGAAGATGGTAGTGAGCTGCCGTCTTGAACCATTCACAGTCCATTTGGTGCAGATAGACCGACAATGCTGGGAGGTAGAGTGGTGCAGGATTTTGGCCGAATGATTCTCTATCTTTGGTTCTTCAAACACTGGGTAACTTCATCATGATCTGCACATGATTCTGAGATTTCATTCTGCAGATTTTCACCATCTCGCACCCTGTATAAAGGAATATGTACAGATTAGAAATACAGAACAGACAATTCTAGTTTCTCTGGAATATTTTTCCCCTTCCTTCCCCCAAAGCTGTAACCCTCCAGCCCACTTACTCTCTCCCACCATTCTGACTCTGCTACCCCCTAATGTACACCCTCCCCATTCTCATGGAGTTACTGATAAACAGATCCGTGGCACCACTTCCTGTCCCTGGTTAGACTCTGCACCCTTTCTGGGTTCACTTCCTTTCCCTTCAGTTGCTGCAAGTCAATAATGTAATAGCAGAATGAAACAAAAGGAAACAGAAAGGGAGGTGGCAGATCCTGGACAGAAGAACCTTCAGTCTGGGAGAATGGGTCAGATCCTTCTTTGTTTCCCATTAGTTGATTCCCACCATTACAATGAATTGGGGATGGAGAGTGGTCCTACATGGGTGTAGTGACACTTTGACCCCCCAACTGATTAATACTATGAGCAGATGCATTCCTCCTCCAGCCAATCACAGTGTGAAATACTTTCCGCAAAGTATACCTACCCAAAGCACATGCTCCAAAACCCACCCATTTTCTGTACATGTACAGTGCTGGGTTTCCCCACACACGTGTGGTCCCTGCCTCAGGGCTTGTGGGAGTTGTAGTCCCCATGAAGCCACTGGAGCCCTGTCTCTGGGAAGTGATTGAAAAGTGTAGACTGGAGGGTGTTATGTATAGGATCGCCATTCAGACACACAGAACATATGGACTGTCACTGAGTTTTACTGAGACATCTGCTTCCACAATCTGATTTTCTGATGTAAGGAATATAGATTCAGCCAACTGGGGCGTGGGGTGGTTCATAGGAGGAACAGACTTTAAGCAGAGGTGTCTCAATGGTTAGCATTGCTGACTCACAGCGTCAGGGACCTGGATTTGATTCCAGCCTTAGGCGACTGTGAGGAGTTTACACGTTCTCCCCGTGTCTGTGCAAATTTCCTCTGGGTGCTCCAGTTTCATCTCTCAGTCCAAAGATGTGCAGGTTAAGTGGATTGGCCATGCTAAACTCCCACAGTGTCCATGCCTGTACAGGTTAAGCCATTAACCATGGGAAATACAGGGAATGGGTGAGTCTGAATGGGATGCTCATTATAGGGATGGTGTGGACTCTATGGACGAATACCCTGTTTCTGCACTGGAGGGACTCTATTCTATTCTCATGAAGAAGAATGTACTTATCTCAATGTGCTGTGAATCTGGGGAATTCCTTATTCAAAATGCAGTGGATGCCAGGACAATGAGCAAATTTACTGAAGAGATACAGATGTTAAATTTGCAATGAGATGAAGGGTGAGAGAGAGCAGGTGGGAAAATCCAGCTGAGAGCGAGGTGAGCTCAATCATCATGGTCTTAAATGGTGGAGCTGGTTCGAAGGGCTGCATTGCCTCTCCTGGGCCCAGGGCTTATCTTCTTACGGTAATAACTGGAAAGCTGAATCCAAAACTCACCACCTTCACCAAAGGAGATTTTCAGAAAAAGCAGGATAGTCAGGTGGATGAGATAGTGAGGAAGTATGTAGGAGATAATGATTTTGCAATTTTAAACTGAGGTGAGTTAAAAATCACAACAACAGGTTATAGTCCAGCAGGTTTAATTGGATCATGATGAATAAGCGACGCTCCGATATCGAGTGTGCTTCCAATTAAACCTGAGGGACTATAACCTGGCGTTGTGTGAATTTTAAAATTTTGTACACCCCAGTCCAACACCGGCATCTTCAAATCATGTGAACGGAGGGGAGACAGTGATGTATGGTTTTAGGCTGTGTAGTACATTCACACCGTCCAGAATACGGTATTGTGAATATCTATCCTGTACTTTATTACAAAGCCAAGGTCTCTGACAATGAAAACCAAAACACCCAGGTAACATCGCCTCACCTCATAATCTGATAAAAAGACTTGTGTTAAGTATGATTGAATTTAGAATATAGTTGGAAAGCGGGAAGATTAAATCCAATCCAGATCCTGTGCTTAAACAAAGGAGACTACAATAGGATGAAGCAGGAGTTGGCTAATGTAGACTGGAAGCAAAGACTTTAGGGTGGGACAGTTGACGGACAGTGGAGGAATATCAAAGATTTTTTCAAACTGCTCAGCAAAAGTATATATCAGTGAAAAGGGAGGACTGTAGGAAAAGGAGTAATCTGCCATGGGTGGCTAAGGAAATAAGGGAGTCTATCAAATTGAAATAGAAAGCATACAAATTGGCAAAGACCATGGAGAAACTAGGAGATTAGAAAAACTTTAAAGATCAACAGAAAGCCAGATGGGATTGAGTAGCTATCCCCAGGGCCAGAATAGCAGTTTACACTGCTAGAGGGGAACCTATTGTGTGGGGAACATATGGCCTCTGTAATTGTTGAAGCACTTAACTGTTACCATAGAGATAATCCTGATCAAGTTAAAACTCACAGCACACTGCAAAAGCTTATAGTCCAATAGGTTTATTTGAAAGTACAACATGGTGATGCGTGGTTTTTAACTTTGCCCACCCCGCTCCAACACCCGCTCTTCCACATCAGAATCCTGACAGACAGTCCCACTGAAACTGAAGTGCCTGTCAGATACCTGACTGAGCCACAGGGGTGTAGGAGAGGGGTATGTGATTTAACCACAAAGTGTTGAGCTGAACTTGACTTTTTAACTGCCGTTGCCATGGAGATAATATTGAGAGACAGCGTCCATTCAAAACCACAAACCACAAAGGTATAAGAATGGGAGTGGCACACCAGACGGGGGGTGGGGGGGGGGGGGTTACCTGATGCTGCCTGGAGGTGCTCTGCATGTACACTATCAAGGTACCTGCCATGTCTCATCAATAAAGACTCAAAGATGACCTCTCAGAGTTCTGTGCCCAGTTATTCCTATCCAGCAGGGTTCAGGAATATGAGTACACAGCAGTCAGTCTTCACAGTGGAGGATACGAAGAACATGCCAGTACTTGATAAGGAGACTGAGGAAGGTGAGGACCAAGAAACAACCATCATCACAAAAGCGTTAGAGCTGGGCAAACTTATAGCGGTAAAGGTAGACAAGTCTCCTTGCTAAGATGAAATACATCCCAGGGTGCTACCAGAGATAGCAGGAGAAATAGTAAATATACTTGGAGACAGAGCATCCTAGAGCAGAGGCTGGCCCTTGGGCCCAAACCGATCAGAATGTCCATCCACGCGAACCCCATTTCCCTGCACTTGGCCCATCTGCTTCTGACCCTTTGCTATCCGTGTATTTGTCCAAATGTTTTTACATATTGTTAATGTACCCACCTCAACCACTTCCACTGACAGATCGGTCCATATACATACCACCCTCTGTGTAAAACAGTTGCACCTCAGGTTCCCTTTCATTCATTCTCCTGTAACCTTAAACTGATGCCCTCCAGTCCTCGATTCCCTGGTCAAAAGACTGAGTGCATTCACCTTACCCATGCCTCTCATGGTCTTATAGACTTCGAGAAAAGATCCCTCCTCTGTTTCCTCTGCTCTAAACAAAAAGAAAATCCTCGCTTGTCCAACCTCTTCCTATAACTCAGATCCCTGAGCCCTGGCAAAAATCCCTGTAAATTTCTTCTGCACATTTTACAGTTTAATAACTGAAACCTACATTACATTCATCACATTTCCAGTATTTCCCCACGGCGCTAGAACCGACGCGACAACGCCAATGGAATACAAGCCACGATTGATAATTAACTCCTTTACAACAATCCCGTTTTCATCGTTTGTTCCATGGTGCAGGTGTCCTGGTCTCTTTTTGGTTGCATGGTTAATTAAAACCTTGTCCTCATACAAAACAAATCTGTAACTTAATTGTTCCTGGAAAATGTGCCATGTTTTTCAGACTTTTAAAAACAAACGAACTCTCTCTCCACAGTCACCACACTAACATGGACTTGGCTGTGTCTCAGTAATGTTTCCAGTCACAGTGATATGTGAAATATTCACCCACGAACAGAATACACACGTTTCCTTCCACATGAAAAGGCCAATGATATCCAGATCAGCACGGATCAAGTAACTATCAAAACTGAACATGAAGTTCAATCTGAATTTCTCATCCGCAAATCCACCATTTCAGTACCGTACGGAGAAAACAAGATACCACCGTTAATACCGGAAGGATCTTTATAAGACAATGATAGTATTAAATTGTAGTTTCCTTGTTGCCCCAAAGCTTTAAATCTCAGTCTCACAATTTGTCTCTCTTGTTAACTGAAGACCAAATCAATCTCCTCACTTCTTTCCTCCACACCCAGTTCTCATACTCTCTCTCTCCTCTCCTTGAATTCAGCTTCCTAGCTCCTGCCTGCAGGCTATGAACCAAAAAAAGGGGGTAGCACGATGGCACTGCTGCCCCACAGCACTAGGGTCCCAGGTTCGATTCCAGCTTTGGGTGACTGTCTCTGTGGAGTTTGCACATTCTCTCCATGTCTGCGTGGATTTCCTCTGGGTGCTCCGGTTTTTTCCCACAATCCAAAGATGCGCAGGTCATGTGAATTGGCAATGGGAAATGGGTCTGGGTGGGTTACTCTTCCGATGGTCGGTGTAGACTGGTTGGACCGAAGGGCCTGTTTCCACACTGTAGGAAATCGAATCTAATCAAGTAGATTACTCTGACTCAGAGCCTCCTAGGTGTTGGTGAATCCTCCTCCCACCTCCCAGGGTTTCCTTCCTGGTCAGACCCAAACTGATTTTTTTTCCCCAATCTGGAATCTCTTATTTATTTTCCCCACACCGACCCTCTCATAAGAACCATCCTGCACACACTGGCCAAATCATATCTCGTTGAACTAAAGTGAACCAAATTAGAACTTTAAATGCTGGCCCATCCTTGTTCCTTTCCATAACATTCCTGAATCTTCACACGAGTTCTGATAGCTTTCTGCAAAATGCTCCCCCCCACTGATACCCCAACCACTTGTCACGATAGCAGGGCTGGGATCATGCCCCTGGGTTCTGTTCTCAGAGGGAGGAAGGGAGGGAGCAGCCAATGACAGATTAATCCCACACATCTACAGCCTCCCTCCCTGGCACTGACCCATACTGCACATACGCCAACAATTGGCCAGCACTGCGCCCGTGCACTGGTTGCCCCTCCGACAGAGGTAAAAACAATGACTGCAGATGCTGGAAACCAGATTCTGGATGAGTGGTGCTGGAAGAGCACAGCAATTCAGGCAGCATCGGAGGACAGGCAAAATCCGAGGCCTGTCCTCGGATTTTGCCTGTCCTCGGATGCTGCCTGAATTACTGTGCTCTTCCAGCACCACTAATTCAGAATCCAGCCCCTCCTACAGCGCATGCTCCAGATCACACAGGAGCCTGGGTGATTGACAGCATCTGCTGCCCAATAGAGTGGAGGGAGCGGGACTGGAGGACTGGGACAATGGGATTGTCAACAATGAATGAATGTGGAGGACACTGGGGGATGGGCAGGTCAGTGAGGGACAGGAGCAGTGCAGCAGCAGGAGGGGATCCTGGACAAACTGAGCAATGGGAGAATCTGACAGACGAGAAACTACAGGGAAGATTCTGTTTGGAGGCTCAGGCAGGGACAGCTGGGAGCTTCGGCATGTTTTCCAATCAGCCGCTTCAAAGATGCTGTTACTCAACTTTGAACCCAAACCTCGTGGTTCAGAGGTAAGGACACTACCACCATTTCCTGGTGGGCTAGTGGAATGAAGGGAAGATTTTCTCAATCTCTCTCACATGGAATATCCATGAGCTCGTCCCACTTACTGTCAATGGTGGGGATGGAGGAGACAGAGCAGGCGGAAGGGACTGCCTTTCAAAACGAACTAACCGGCACTGGTGTTATTAACAAGATTCAAGACACAGTCACTAACACAAAGCTGGTGTACATGAACTTTATCCAGAATATTAACAGCTATAACTGGGTGACGCAGACCCCAATGTACAGAGTTAAGTCCTGGGTATTAATAACGGCTTTGTGTGTGAGAAATCACCTCTCATGAACATGAGTCAACTTTTTTGAAGAAGTAATAA
This sequence comes from Chiloscyllium plagiosum, assembly GCF_037043375.1. Classification (NCBI taxonomy): domain Eukaryota; kingdom Metazoa; phylum Chordata; class Chondrichthyes; order Orectolobiformes; family Hemiscylliidae; genus Chiloscyllium; species Chiloscyllium plagiosum. The sequence continues at coordinate 100,702,002 of NW_028270151.1, forward strand.
AGAGGATTGATGAGGGCAAAGCGGTGGAAACATGGACATCAGTAAGGTGGTCAACAAGGTTCCCCATGGGAGACTGGTTAGCAAGGTTAGTTCTCAAGGAAGATAGCGAGAACTAGCCATTTGGATACAAAACTGGTTGAAAGGTAGAAGACAGAGGGTGGTGGTAGAAGGTTGCTTTTCAGGTTGGAGACCTGTAACCAGTGGAGTGCCACAAAGTATTGGTGCTGGATCCACTAATTTTCATCATTTATATAAATGATTTGGATGTGAATATTGGAAGTATTAGTAAGATGACACCAAAATTGGAGGTGTAGTGGACAGTGAAGAGGATTACCTCAGATTAAAACGGGATCTTGATCAGTGGGTCGAATATGCTGAGGACTGGAAGTTAGAGTTTAATTTAGATAAATGTGAGGTGCTTCATTTTGGAAAAGCAAATATTAGCAGGGTGTATACACTTAATGGTATAGTCCTCGGAAGTGTTCCTGAACAAAGAGACCTTGGAATGCAGGTTCATAGCTCCTTGAAAGCAATCGCAGGTAGATAGGATAGTGAAGAAGGTGTTTAGTATGCTTTCCTTTATTGGTCAGAGTACCGAGTACAGGAGTTGGGACGTCATATTGCGGTTGTACAGGACATTGGTTAGGTCACTCTTGGAATATTGCGTGCAATTCTGGTCTCCTTCGTATCAAATCAATATTGTGAAACTTGGAAGTGGCCAGAATAGTATTACAAGCATGTTGCCAGGGTTGGAGGATTTGAGCTACAGGGAGAGGCTGAATACACCGTTTTCCCTGGAGTGTCAGATGCTGATGGCTGACCTTATAGAGGTTTATAAAATCAGTAGGGGCATGGATATGGTAAATACACAAGGTATTTTCCCTGCGGTGGGGGTGGAGGCACGATGGGGTGTGGGAGACCGAGGCGGGGGGAGAAACCGACAGGCGAGGGAGACGGTTATTATACAGATCTGCAACACAACCCTGTTCCTGTTTTCTCCCTGTCCCCTTCAATCCCTCTGAAGAGCTCAGAACAAGTGCATAGTCCCTGGAAAGTAGAGCTTTAGGGTGACCAAGGGCTGAAGGTTGCATTTGGGACGCTGACCTTTATTGGTCTGTGCATTTATCAATAAATGGACCGGGGTTCAATTCCACTGTCCTTGATTCATGTCTGTGGCCAAAGACGCGCCTGTCTCTGATCCTGACTAGTGGATCCCCTCTCACTATAGCTCTGCCATTCTCCCTCCTCCCGTTCTGTGCAGCGGAGCTATCTGTGGTGTCATGAACCTGGCTGTTGCTGATTTCCCCTGAGAGTCCACCCCACCTGTTCCCAACCTTATAGAATCCCAAGCGGAAGCACAGTATCTGTTTGAGAAGGGGAATGATCACTGGGGTGTCCTGCACTTTCTTCCTGAGCCTTTTACTTGATCTGATGGTCACCCATTCCCTTTCTGCCTGTGTAACTCTCCCCTGCAGTGTGACTAACTCACTAACCGTGCTGTCCCTAACATTCTCAGTATTGCTCCACAGTGAGTCCACTCACAAATCCAGGTCTGAAAAACAGTTTCTCAGTAGCTGCAGATGGACACACTGCCTGCACACATAGCCGTCACGGACACTGGAAGCATCCCTTATGTCCCACATTGTGCAAGAGGAGCACACCACAGGTCTGAGGTCTCCTGTAACAACATCTCACTACATTCATCTAGTTACTCCCATTAAGAGAATTTAAGTAAGTGAGCAACCTTCCTTCACTTCAAACATGCCCATTATACTAAAAACAATCTTTACTTAAGCTGATCTGTTGTACTTTTAAAAACTTAAATACTCCACAGGTATCACTGGCAAATTGACTATTCCCATTGGGACTGTGAATTTCTGAATGGCCTGAAGTAAAACAGAGTTTCAGCTTCACCTTCTCCCTGTCTCATCTCAATTTGTTTACATCCAACTCCAAAACACTCTCATTGATCCAAGCAGCCCTCACAGTGCAGCCCAGTCATTTTCATTGTCTGCTCACACCTACACTGCCCTCAGCCTCCTGTACTGTTCCAATGCATCTCAATGGGAGCTCAGGGACTGCATCTCATCTCTCAATTCAGCCCTTTGTATCCCCAGAGTCATCATGGACTTCAGCAGTTTCTGAATGAACAGACAGTTGTCAGAATCTGGAACGTTCCAACTGAAATGGTGCTGGAATTTGAGTCCACAAGGAATTTCAATGAGAAATTTGCAGGGAATTGGAAGTAGGGAGTTTACAGGTTAACATCATAAAGTGGATGATTGTGACTAAATCTGACAGTTCCTGCAAAGAGACGAGGCGTAATATGGATAAATCTGTGCTCTCTCTCAGACCAATACCTCCTTCCACAGCTACAGGGCCAAGAATTAAACACATACCCAAAGGGTGATCCAACCATTCTGCTTTTGGCTTGACAAAAATATTGAAGATATTTTCCCACAGTCAGAACAGATAAACCTTTCTCCTTTCACAGTTAAATGCCAATGATATTCAGATCGTGATGACTCTGTGGACTGTAGAAACTTGCTTTTGAGATCCCAGTCTCAATTATTCTCAATTAAGATCCTATAAAATGAATTCACAACACGAAGCTCATAGTTAGTGCAAGATGAATAGTGAAGGCAAACACTTCTTTTGGTATGTGTTGGATGCTCCTCTTGAAATCGCACAGCCCCCAACCAGGAAGAAGACACGTGCATGCTCCTTGCTGTACCTTGGTCCCAGATAAAGATGACAGCCATAACCCAGCACCTCTCACTGCCTGAGGCCCAAGCCATCTTCCACTTTGCTGCAAACGTGGGACCAGGAGTTTCTAATTCAGATTAACGACCTGCACAGAGTGTAACTAAATCCTCCCAGTCTATACTGATACATTTCATCCAGTTTCTGCTGCCACTGTCCCCTTTCCCGTTTCCTCCTCCTGCACACACCAAGGGTCATCACGAGTCCAGTGACCCTTCCTCAGAACCGATGGCAGCTGGGAAAATTAGAATCCCCACAGGAAATAGGCCCTTCGGCCCAACAATTCCACACCCACCCAGACCCATTCCCCTATCCTATAACTCACCATTTCCCCGGACGAATGCACATCCCTGAACACTATGGGAAATTTAGCTGGGCCAATTCTCCTAACCTGCACATCTTTGGACTACAGGATATAGGGGTTAAAGAGTAAATAATAGGTGGGGACAGAGCCCAAAGAGAGATTGGAACATTTGGAAAGACAAAAGAGTGGATAACGATCCGGCTGGGAGGGCGGAAAGCTGTTAATGGAGGAGGCAGGAACCTGATAACATCTCAGTAGCGGTGGTGGAAATGGCGGCTGATGATCTACGATCTGTTGCAAAAAAGACCCGAAGCATCCAGTTGCCCCCCACTTTAACACACAAGGCTGTTCCCAGGCCAACATCTCTGTCTCATGCTTACTGCAGTGTTCCACTGAAGCTTGATGCAAGCTGGCAGAACACTTCAGAACATACCAAATGGCCTCCGATTTCAAGGACTGCAATTTCCCCTCCCGTGTATCTCCTCCACTTCCCACACCACTGCCCTTGGAACCCACACCTCCAACTGCAACAAGGATGGAAACCCCCTAGTCCTCACCTTCCACCCAGATACAATGCATCATCGTCTGCCATTTCCACCAACTACAATCAGACCTCACCACCAGAGATATATTTCCCTCCCCACCCCTCCCACATCCAACAGAGATTTTCCTGCACATCCAAACACCTCACCTTTTGTGTCCTTTGCTCTCGATGCGGTCTCCTTTACAGTGGGGAGTCAGGATGCCAACTTGTGGAACATTTCAGCGAACATGCACCAACCAACCCCACCGCCCTGTGGCCAACCAGTTCAGCTACCCCCCTCTGCCGCCACCATGCCAAGGACATGCAATTCCTGGGTGTCATCCACCCCCAAATCCGAGCCACCCGACGCCTGGAGGAAGAACACCTCATCTTCCACCTTGGGACCTTTCAACCACACAGCATCAAGGTTTCCCCATCTCCTCTCCCCCACCTCATCACAGATTCAACCCACCAACTCAGCACTGGCCTCTTGAACTGTCCCACCTGTCCATCATCCTTCCCAATTATCCATTCCACCCTCTCACCACTACCCCATCTACTGGATTAGTGGTGCTGGAAGAGCACAGCAGTTCAGGCAGCATCCAAGGAGCTTTGAAATCGGCGTTTCAGGCAAAAGACCTTCATCAGGAAGGGCTTTTGCCCGAAACGCCGATTTCAAAGCTCCTTGGATGCTGCCTGAACTGCTGTGCTCTTCCAGCACCACTAATACAGAATCTGGTTTCCAGCATCTGCAGTCATAGTTTTTACTACCCCATCTACATCTACCTAGCCTGTTCCTAGCTCCCTACCCCCAACCCCACACACCCCTCCCTATTTATCTCTCAGCCAGCTTCCCCCACTCCCACATTTCTGATGAAGTGCCTATATGCCCAATATGTCGATTCTTCTATTCTTTGGATGCTGCCTGAATTGCTGTGCTTTTCCAGCGCCACACTTTAAAGCAAGTTGGAAGAACAATACCTCATCTCCCACTCGGGGACCCTGCAATCCTCTGGCTTCAACATCGAATTCAATAATTTTAGGTCCTGAACTCTCCCACGTTCTAGTTTCGTTGCCCCCTGCCTCACATACCAGGCCTTGTTATTACATAGCCTGCTATTACACACTACCTATGGATAACCACTAACAGTCCCCATAAACAGCTATTTACTCTCCCCCAGACAGGATAACCTTTGTCCAACTGCTCCGATCTCTCTCTCTTTGGACTTTATCCCCACCTATCATTTACTCCTTAACCTCTACCTTCTGCATATAAACCAATAGTTTTTTCTCAGTCATATCAGTCCCTGAGGAAGCGTCACCGGATCCAACATGCAAACTGATTTCTCTTCACAGATGCTGTCAGATCTGCGGAGCTTTTCCAGTACCTTCTGGTTGTTGTGTGTGATTTACAGCATCCGCAGTTCTTTTTGGTTTTAATTTCCCCCAAGTATTTCTTTCAGGTCTAGCAGACTGAAACCGTGTTTATTAACCCTCCCAGCCCACACTAACTCCGTCTCTCTCCCAGTCCCTTCACACTCACTGCGACTCCTCCCCCCTCACAGTGACACTGCGCCTGCAAAGCTCATGGTCAGGTGTTGGCCCGCTGGACCCACCCCTCATTCACTTCTATTGGTTGGAGGATCACGCCAACTGTCCTATTGGTCTGAAGCTGTGTCAATCAGCCAGGCTCCATTGTGACATAAGTGGTGGGATCCTCCCAGGTGCATCAGAGGCTGAGGGGTGACCTCAAAGGTTTATTAAATCATGAGGGGCATGGGTAGGATAAATAGACAAGGTCTCTTCCCTGGGATGGAGGACTCCAGAGCGAGAGGACATAGGTTTAAGATTAGATTAGATTAGATTAGATTAGATTAGATGAGATTAGATTACAGTGTGGAAACAGGTCCTTCGACCCAACAAGTCCACACCGACCCGCCGAAGCGGAACCCACCCAAACCCCTACATTTACCCCTTAACGAACACTACGGGCAATTTAGTATGGCCAATTCACCTGACCCTGCACATCTTTTTGGATGGTGGGAGGAAACCGGAGCACCCGGAGGAAACCAACGCAGACATGGGGAGAACGTGCAAACTCCACACAGTCAGTCGCTTGAGGCGGGAATTAAACCCGGGTCTCTGGCGCTGTGAGGCAGCAATGCTAACCACTGTGCCACCGTGCCGCCCAAAATGAGAAGGGAAAGATTTAAAATGGATCTGAGGGGCAATTTCTTTCACACTGGAGTTGGTGCGTGGATGGAATCTTCTCTCGGGAAGTGGAGCAGGTTGGTACAATTATACCATTTGGCATCTGGATGGGTATATGAATAGTAAGGGAGTAGAGGGATATGTGCCAAGTGTTGGCAAATGGGACTAGATTAGGTTGGGATATCTAGTCGGCATAGACTAGTTTAACCAAAGAGTGTGTTTTCATGCTGTACATGTCTATGGCTCTGCCCTGTGATGAGCTTCATCATTCACAGTGAATGGGACAGTATCTTAGAACAGGGGCTGGGGGCTATTCAGCCCATTGGGGCTGTACACTCTCCCTCTGGAGATGGTGCCAGTCAGTCCCAACTCACCTTCCATTTGGACATAGCCCTCCAAATCCTTCCTTTAAAAAAGAAAATTGCAAATTTATTTTGACAATAACTACTGAATCTGCATCCATCTGTCAATCAAATTGTTCCAGATGCTCAGAACTTACTGAGTCAAATAATCTTCACGTTTTTACCCTGCATTATTTGCCAGTTACCTGAAAGTAGTTCATAAAAATTGTGACAATGTCAGCAATTTCTCATGCTGTCTCTATGTAAATTAAATTTACTGGAAACAATTCTGCTCCTCGTTGAAATCACTGCTTAACCTTCTCAGCTCCAAGGAAAATTTTCTGACCTTCTGCTAACTCTCTATAAAAGAGAAACCGATCTTAATTTTAATTTATTAGTGTCATAGAAATGTACAGCACAGAAACTGACCGCTTGGTCCAACTTGTCCATGCCCACCAGATATCCTAAATTAATCTCATCCCATTTGCCAGGACTTGGCTCATATCCTTCTCAAACTTGCCTGATCACATATCCAATCAGATGCCTTTTAAATGTTGCAATTGTACCAGCCTCCACACTTCCTCTAGCAGCTCATTCCGTCCACATACCATGTTCAGCTTGAAAACATTGCCCTTCACATCCCTTTTAAATCTTTTCCCTCACAACTTAAGCCTGTGCTCTCTTGTTTTGGACCCACCTAACGTGGGAAAAATGACCCTGGCTGTTCACCCTCACCATGTTCCTCACGAGTGTATCAACCACTGAGGTCACCTCTCAGCATGCGATGCCCCAGGGAAAACAACCCCAGCCAATTCAGCCTCTCCCTATATCTCAAACTCTCAACCCTGGCAACATCTTTGTGCATCTTTTCTGAATCCTTTCAAGTTTCACAACATCATTCCTATAGCGGGGAGACGAGGACTGAAAGCATAATTCGAGAAGTAGCTGAATCAATGCCCTGTCCGGCCCCAAAATAATGTCGCAACTCCTATACTCAATACAAAACACCTTCTTCACTAGCCTACCTAAGATTCCACTTACAAGGAAGTGTGAACCTGCATTCCAAGGTCTCTTTGTTCAGCAACACACCCCAAGACCTCCTCATTAAGTGTACAAGCCCTGCTCTGATTGGCTTTTTTCCAAAATGCAGAACCTCATATTTATCTAAATTAAACCCATCTGCCCCTCCTTAGCACATTTAACTGAAGTCCCAATGTACTGAGGTAAACTTCTTCACTGCCCATTACATCTCCAATTTTGGTGTCTAGTGTAAACCTACTAACCATACCTCATATATTCACATAGAAATCATTGATATACAGGACAAAAAGCAGTGGACCCAGCATCCATCCTGACAGCATATTTCTCACACAGTTGTTGGGTTGGGTAAGTTGTTGGCATGGACGGTACGGACTGAAGGGTCTGTTTCCATGTTATACATCTCCATACCTTCTAGACAATTCTGTATCTAAATAGCTAGTCCTCCCTGTATTCTACAGTCTCAAACTTGCTAACCAGTCTGTTATGTAGAACCGTGTGTCTTCCTGGAGTCCAAGTTAGTGACTTCCATGTACAAAGCCATGCTGCCTCTCCCTCATCACTTCTTGCCTTTCTAATTACATGTAAATCATGTCCCTGAGAATCACATCCAACAACTTCTCTGCCACTGATTTCAGGCTCACTGGTCTATTGTTCCCTGGCCTTTCCTTCCCACCTTTCTCAAATAATTGTGCCCAGCTTCCAGCACCTCACCTGTGACAATCAATGACACAAATATCTCAGCGAGGGGTCCAGCAAACACTTCCTTCGATTCCCACAAAGTTCTGGGTTACACCTGAGCAGGTCCCAGGGATTATTCCACCTTGCTACCGTTTAAGACATCCAGTACCCCCTCCTCTGTAATATGGACACTTATCACGTTATCACTATTTATTTCTCCAAACACTCTAGCTGCCACATCCTCTTTCAGTAAAAGAATCTCATATAGAATCTCTCTCACCTCCTGCGGTTCCACAGACAGCCTTGATGATTTTTGCGGGTACCTATTCTCTGCCTGGTTATCGTTTGTCCTTAGTGTATTTGTACAATCACTTTGGATTCTCCTTAAACCTATTTCCTAAAGCTATCTCATGTCCCCTTTTTGCCCTCCTGGTTTACCTCGAGTATACTCCTACTGCCCCTATACTCCTCTAGGAATTCACACAAACACAGCTCTCTGTACCTGCCATATCCCTCCTTCACTTTCTTGACCAGGTCCACAATTTCTTTCGTCAGGCAGCATTCTTTACACCTACCAGCCTTGGCCTTAACAGGAACATACTGTCTATGTACTCTCATTGTCGCAGGCCTATGGAGGCAATGGCAGATGAGGATACAGAAGCAATTATTCTCAGTAAAGAGGTAATGTTGGGAAAGATAACAGCCTAAAGGTAGATGGGTCTCCTGACTCTGATGGAATGCATCCCGGGAAAAAAGAAAAGATGGCGGGGGGTGGGATAGCAATTCGTAATAATTCATTAAAAGTTGTTGGATTCTGGGATAGTTTTGACAGACTGGAAGCTGCGAATGTGGTGCCACTATTTTTCAAAAAGGATCCGTTAGCTTAACTTCTGTAGTGGAGAAAATGCTTGAACCTCTCAAGGAAGTAGTGGTGAGATATTTGGGTAGAAATTGTCTACTATTTGCAATTTACACAAATGTTTTGGAGTTGAGGACCAAGTGTTCGGTGTCAGAGTTCACATTTGATACGAAGATGAGGTAAAGCAATGTCTGCAGAGGCCACTGTCAGTCTGGACAGGGATACAGATCGGTTAGGTGAGTGGGTAAGGGTCTGGCAGATGGAGTTCAATGTTGGGAAATGTGAGGTCATCCATTTTAGTCGGACGAACAGCAAACTGGATGATGAAATGGTGAAAACTTGCAGCATGCTGCTGTGCGGTGGGAGCTGGGTGTCCTTCTGCATGAATCACAGGAAGTTGGTTTGCAGCTCCAGCAGGTAATTAAGACAGTGAAGGGAATATTATCCTTTCATGCGAGAGGGATGGTTATGCTGCTGGTGAGGCCACACCTGGGGAACTGTGTATAGGTTTGGTCCCCTTACATTAGCAAGGATGTACTGGCACTGGAGGGAGTACAGAGGAGGTTCATTAGTTTGAGTTGGGAGTTGAGAGGGTTGGCGTATGTGGAGATTGAGAAAACTGGTTCTCTTGTCATTGTAATTTAGAAGAATGGGAGTTTGGATAGGAAACAATAAAATTATGACGGGAGTAGATAAGATAGAAGCAGGGAGGCTATTTCCACTGGGGGCAGGTCAAACAACAGAGCATTACCTCAAAATAAGGGGGATCAGAATTAGGACTGAGCTCAGGAGGAGCTTCTTCAGCTAAAGGGTTGTGAATCTGTGGAATTCCCTGCTGAGTGCAGCATTTGACGTTATCAACTTGCATGCCTTTAAGGCAAAATGTAGATTTGTGAACAGGAAAAGAATTAAGGGTTATGGTGAGAGAGCAGGAATGTGGAGCTGAGGCCATGAGGAGATCAGCCCTGATCTTGTTGAATGGCAGAGCAGGCTTGAGGGGGCAGGTGAAAGTTCTTGCCTTGTGCCATCAAAATTGGCCTTTGTCCAATTCAGATCCTTAACGTTTAGATCTGATATATTATTTTCTATAACTATTTTAAAAATAGTAGAATTATCAGAGAATCCCAACAGTGTAGAAGCAGGTCATTCAGCCTATCACATTGATACTGACCCTGAGAGCCTCTTAACCTCCCGCTGTAACATTGCATTTCCCAGGGCAACCCAACGTACTCATCCCTGAACATTATGGGCAATTCAGCCTGGACAATCCACCCAACCTGCACATCTTTGGACTGTGGGAGGAAACCAGAAGAACCAGATGAAATCCATGCAGAAACCCCTAATAAAATGATCATCCCTTTCTTATTTCCCAGTTCCACCTAAATAACTTCACTGGGCGTACTCCCAGGAATATCCTCCCTAAGAAAAAACATAATGCTATCTCGAATCAAAAATGCCACTCCCCCTCCTCTCTCGTCCCCCTTTCTATTCTTCCTGTAGCATCTATACCCTGGAACATTAAGCTGCCAGTCCTATCCATCCCTGAGTGATGCCTCTGTAATTGCTATAATATCCCAGTGCCATGTTCAAAACCATACCTTGAGCTCATCTGCCTTCCCTGTCAGGCCTCTTCTATTGAAGTAAATGCAGTGCAACTGCTCAGTCCGATTTCATTCGTGCCTTGCCCTTGCCTGCCTTGACTATTTGATTTCTGAACTGTACCAGCCTCAGACATATCTCTTTCCTCACTACCTTCTTGGGTTTACACCCACTCTCTCACTGGTTTAATGCCTCCCAAGTATCACCAGCAAGTCTCCCTGCCTAGAAATTAGACACCTTCCAATTCAGGTACAATCCATCCTTCTTATGCAGGTCAACTCTACTCCAGAGGAGATCACAACGGTCCACAAAATGTGAATCCTTTTCCCCTGCACCAGCTCCTTAGCCACTCATTGAGCACCTCCTCCTCCTCCGTAATATGGACATTTTTCAAGATGTCACCATTTATTTCCCCACATTCTATATCTCCCATGTACTTCTTCACAGTAAACACTGATGCAAAATACTTGTTTCCCTATCTCGGCCATCGCCTGCAGCTCCACACAATGGCTGCCTTGCTGATCTTTGAGGGTCTCTATTTTCTCCCTAGTTAGCCTTTTGTTCCTCATATATTTACAAAAGCCCTTCGGATTATCCTTAACCCTATTCGCCAAAGCTATCTCACGTCCCTTTTTTGCCTCTTGATTTCCCCCTTAATTATACTCCTACTGCCTTTATACTCAAAAATTTTTTGGATTAGAATAAATGCAAAATATAACATCCTGACAAAACAAACGAGGGTAGGACTTACACTCAATAAAAGTACGACCTTGAGTAGTGATATGGGAACAAAGAGACCAAGGGCTTCACGTCTTTGACGTTTGTGTTACATGTAGACAGGGTGGTTAAGAAGGTGCTTAGCACACTTACCTTCATTGTTCAGACCTTTGAGTACAGGAGTTGGGACGTTATGTTGAGGATGTACAGGATATTGGAGAGGCCTCTTCAGGAATACTCTGTCCGGTTCTGGTTGCGCTGTTATAGGAAGGATATTATTAAATTGGATCAGGTTCAGGAGAGATTTACCTGCATGTTGCCATGAATGGAGGGATTGTGTTCTAAGGAGAGGCTGGATAGGCTGGAAGTTTTTCACTGGCGTGCACGAGGTTGAGGGGTGACCTTATTAGAGGCTTATAAAATCAGAAAGAGTGTAGATAAGGTGAAAACCCGGGGGAGAGGGGGATTCAAAACGCGGGTGCATTCATTTTGAGAAGAAATGAGAAAGGTTTCAGAAAAGACATTAGGATTTTTAAAAAAAATGTATACGTGTGAAATGAACTTCCAGAGGAAGTGGTGGCTGTGAATACAATTACAATATTTAAAAGACATTCAGATTAGTGCATAAATAGGAAATATTTGGATGGATGTGGACTAAGCGGTGGCAAGTACAATTAGTTCAGTTTGGAATTATGGTTGGCATGGACTGGTTGGACCACATGGCCTGTTTCCTTGCTGTATAACATTATGGCTCTAATCCTCACGAACTCGAAATTCCTCCATCCTCAACTCTCCCGATCATTGTCACTCCATCCAGCCTCACAACTCTTCCTTATTTATATAATTCCTCACCAGCCACAGAACGCTCCCTATCTCATGTCCTCCAGTTTCTCAAATCTCTGCGATATGTGCCTTTCTTCAGTTCCAGCCTTGAGGATGCCCTCATTCACTCCGATTGGTTGGAAGACAAACTGGTACGGCCTGGTCCTCCAGTATGCCCTCTGCCTCCTATTGGCCTGCGCTGACATCAATCATTGGGGCCCATTGTCAGGTGAGTGGTGGGATCCTCCCTCTCTCTGCCCTGGGATGAGCTTCAACATTCACAGTGAATGGGGCAGTATCACAGAGCACAGGGGTTGGGGCTATTCAGCCCATTTGGGATGTACCCTCTCCCTCTGGAGATGCTGCATATCTGTCCCAATTCCGTTCCCATTTGCCAATGCCCCCCCAAATCTTCCCTTAAAAAGTAAAATTCCAAATCTGTTTATGAATAACTGCTGAGTGTGTCCAGCTGCATTCAGACTGTTCCAGATGCTTGGAACTTACTGAATAAAATAATGTTCACATTATTTGCCAATTACCTGAAAATAGTTACTAAAATTGTGACATTGTTAACATTTCCCCTCTCTCTGCAGATTAGCTATCCTAGAAACAAATTTGCACCTAGTTAAAATCACTGCTGAACCTTCTGAGCTCCAAGGTCAATTATCTGTGCTTCTGCTAACTCTCCACAAAAGAGGAACACATCTTATTTTCATTTATTAGTGTCATAGAGATGTACAGCACAGAAACAGACCTTTGGTCTAATTTGTCCATGCCAACTAGGAATCCTCAACAAATGGAGCCCCATTTGCCAGCTATTGGTCCGTATCATTGGAAACTCTTCCTCTTCATGTACCCAATCGGATGCCTTTCAAACGTTGTAAATGTATCAGCCTCCACTTCTTCATCTGGCAGCTCATTCCACACATACACCACACACAGCTTGAAAACTTTGCCCCTTAGATCCGTTTTTAAACCTTGCCCTCTCAACTTAAGCCCATGTGATCTTGTTTTGAACCCAACTACCTGGGGGGAAAAGACCCTGGCTGTTCACCTTATCCATGCCCTTCATGATTTTATAAATCTCCATGAAGTCACCTCTCAGTCTTTGACTCTCCAGGGAAATTAACCCCGGCGTATTCAGCCTCCCCCTGTAGCCCAAATCCTCCAACCCGAGCAAAATCTTTGTAAATCTTGTCTGAACTCATTCAAGATTCACAACATCCTTTCCAGAACAGGGAATTTCGAACTTAAAACATAATTCCTGAAATGGCTTAATCAATGTTTTGTCCAACCACAATTTGACGTCCCAGCTTCTGTACTCAATGCATTGACCAATAAATATAAGCATACCAAACCCCACCTTCACTAGTCTGCCTACCTGCGACTCTCCTTTCAAGGAACAATGAACCTGCACTCCATGGTCTCTATGTTCAGCAACATTCCCAAGGACTTTACCATTAAGTGTACAAGTCCTGCTCTGATTTGCCTTTCCAAAATCCAACAGCTTACATTTGTCTAAATTGAACCCAGTCTGCCATTCCTCGCTCCAATGGCCCATCTGGTCAAGATACTGTTGCATTCTGAACTAACCTTCTTCATTGTCCGCGACACCTCCAATTTTGGTGTCTTCTGTAAACCCACTGACCATACCTCATAGATTCACATCCAAGTCATTTATTTAAGGACCCAATATCTATTCCTGCAGGACAATGCTGCTCACAGGCCTCCAGTCCGCAAAGCAACCCTCCATCACCACCCTCTGCCTCCTACCTTCAAGCCAGTTTTGTATCCAAATGGCTTATTCTCCCAACATTTCATGTTATCTAACCTTGCTAACCAGTCTGCTTTGTGGAACATCGTTCATTGTCCATATAGACAACGTCCACAGTCTGCCTTCATCAATCATCTTTGTCACATCTTCAAAAAAACTCAATCAAGTTAGAGAGAGAGAATTTACCACACATAAAGCCATGTTAGCTATCCCTAATCAATCCTTGTCTTTCCAAATACATGTAAACCCTGTCCCTCAGAATCCCTTCCAACAACTTACCTACCACTGACGTTCGGTTGACTGTTCTCTTGTTCCCTGGGCTTTCCTTACCACCTTTTTAAAATAATGGCACCCATCTTCCAGCATCTTACCTGTCACAAACAATGATATAAATACTTTAGGGAGGGGCACTGCCATCACCTCCCTAGCTTTCCACAAATTTCTGGGATACACCTGATCAGGTCCCAGGGATTTATCCACCTTGCTAATGTTTAAGACATCCAGTACTTCCTCCTCTGTAATATAGACACTTTTCAAGTTACCACTATTTATTTCTCCAAACTCTCTAGAATAGAATAGCATAATAATTCTCCCACCTCCTGTTGTTCCATAGATGGCCTTGTTGATCTTTAAGGGGTCCTATTCTCTGTCCGGTTATTATTTTATCCTTAATGTATTTGTAAAATCTCTTTGGATTCTCCTTAAACTATTTCCTAGAGATATTTCAAGTCCCCTTTTTGCTCTCCTGATTACCCTCGAGTATACTGCTGTAAAAACGTGATTCTGTCCTCTCAATTCCTCCGCCTCTGCCATATCTGCTCCCAGGAGAAGCAATTCCACTCCAGGACATCCCAGAAAGGGTTCCTCTTTCACGGACCAGATTTCCCTCCCACTTGATCAACAATGCACTCCAACGCATATCCTCCACTTCCTGTACCTCCGCCTTCCCCCCACCCCTCCAACCACAATAAGAATATAATCTCCCATTCCTCACCTGCCACCCACTAATCGCCATTAACCTCTGCTATGTCCGCTACCTACAGTCAGACCCCACCACCAGGGATATATCTCCCTCCCCAGCCCTTTCTATCTGCCGCAGAGATCATGGGAACTTTGGTGCTGATGTGCTGCCCCACGGATGCCTCAGTCACTCACCCTGCCAAATGGCCGAGTGAGATTATCACTAGATGGATAATCCAGACACCCAGATAACGTTCTGGGGCCCAGGGTTTGGATTCCGTCATGGCAGACAGTGGAATGTGAATTCAATAAAAATTTGGAATTAAGAATCTATTAAAGATCGTGAGTCCATTGTTGATTATTACGAAAACAAATCTCATCAGATTCGCTAATATCCTTCAGGGAAGGAATCTGCCATCCTTACCTGGTCTGGCCTACATGTGACTCCAGACCCACAGCAATGTGGTTGACTCTTTACTGCCCTTTGAGCCCAGCCAGTGACATCCTCATCCTGTGAATGAATAACAAAGAAGGTCAAGTCTTGTACACAACCATACTATTCTTACAGAGAAGTGATCTCTTAGTAAATTTGCTTCTCAACTCCCTGCTGACTATTGGGGAGTGGGGGGGGGGGGGGGGTCAATAGTACCATCCAAATAAGGAGATCATCCCTTTCTTATTTCTCAGTTCCACCTGTATAACCTGCCTGGATGTACTCCCAGGAATACCCTCTTGAAGACCAGCTGTAATGTTATCCATAATAAAAAATAGCTCTGCCCCTGCTCTGTTGCCCCCTTTATATCTTTGCTATAGAATCTATACACTCGAACATTAAGCTGCTTGCCCTATCCATCATTAAGTCATGCCTCTGTAATTGCTATAATATCCCAGTGCGATGTTCAAACCCATACCCTGAGCTCCTCTGCCCGACCTATCGGGCCTCCTGTGTTGAAATAAATGCAGTGTAACTGCTCATTCTGTGCCTTGCCCTTGTCTGCCTTGACTGTTTGACGTCTGAACTGTACCAGCGTCAGACTTAGCTCTTCCCTCACTCTATCTCTGGGTTTACCCACATTCCTTCACTGGTTTAATGCCTCCTGAATAGCACTAGCAACTGTTCCCTTTCAGTGCAGGTACAATCCATCCTTCTGATGGAGGTCTATTCTACCCCACAGGAGATTCATAGAACATAGAACATAGAACATAGAACAATACAGCACAGAACAGGCCCTTCGGCCCACGATGTTGTGCCGAACTTCTAACCTAGATTAAGTACCCACCCATGAACCTATACAAATGCCGCTAAAAGGTCGCCAATGATTCCGACTCTACCACTCCCACGGGCAGCGCATTCCATGCCCCCACCACTCTCTGGGTAAAGAACGCACCCCTGACATCTCCCCTATACCTTCCACCCTTCACCTTAAATTTATGTCCCCTTGATCCAATGATCAAACAATGTGAACTCTTCTATTCCGATGTCATTGATACCAATAAACTACAGCCTCCCCGCAAAATGGTTATTCTCCACTTTAAGAATATTCTGCTCCCTCTCTGAGACATCCTTATACAAAAATTACACATTCGAATAATAAACCTTACACTCATCAGGTCATCATAAAATGATTACATGACACATTGAAGGTTTGGGGAGACCTTTTGAGAGAATGCGATGAATTCAAATGAGAATTTTTAAGCGGCAAATGGGATTGATCTGATACACAATACTCACACACACACAATGCAAATATCCAGGTCCTGATATACTGAGTAATTCAATCAGAGTTTGGCAGAACATTTACTGAGATTCCCATCTGAATGTCCACCTGTAATAGCCTGTAATACAAGTTTATAAAATCTGTCACTCTCAGTTCAGGTTAGAAACTCACACCAACCCTCCTCGTGGCCCAGGATGACTGTACATATTACCCTTGAGGACAAAAGCAGTCAACTCAGGGGGAAATCTGTGGGTTTCTAGGAGATTCCAACTTGATTAGATTAGATTGCTCACAGTGTGGAAACAGGCCCTTCGGCCCGCCGACACCGACCCGCCGAAGCGCAACCCACCCATACCCCTACATTTACCCCTTACCTAACACTACGGGCAATTTAGCAAGGCCAATTTACCTGACCTGCACATTTTTGGACTGTGGGAGGAAACCGGAGCACCCGGAGGAAACCCACGCAGACACAGGGAGAACGTGCAAACTCCACACAGTCAGTCGTCTGAGGCGGGAATTGAACCCGGGTCTCTGACGCTGTGAGGCAGCAGTGCTGACCACTGTGGCACCGTGCCGCCCACTTGAGATCTCATGTGACTGAACACATCAGTTCTTTGACACATTGGAGAAAATGATCCAAGCGTCAGTGAGATATGGGCAACAAGAATTACTTTCTTTTCTTTCATTCCGTGCTGCCGCTCTGCCTCATCAATAAGACATGGGTGTGAAAGGCTAATGCCTAACGATGGGCAAGTTGTCTCCATCCTGCCCAATGGGTAGGAAGATCATTTCAATCACTCCAAAGCGTATCCCTAAAAAGATAGCAACTCTGTCTGCTTCCCACTGCCCAGTGCTCCCAGTAAATGTTTGGAAGAATGGGAAGGGGGGTTATCTCCTAGAAAAGGCATAACTGTAAAGGTCTAAAAGGATTATGAAAAGAGAGAGATGCACAGGAGAAGGGGGCAACAAGTTGCCAGATGGGGCGTAACTTGGGAAAATGGGAAGTTGCTCATTTTGGAGGAGATAATAAAAGAACAAAGTACTATTTAAATGGTGGAAACTGTAGAAAGCTGCACCACAAAGGGACCAAGGGTAATTGTTCAGGAAACACAGAAAGCTACCACACAGTTACAACAGGGAACCAGGAAGGGGAATGGAATATTTTGTTTCAAAGGTGTTCAGGATTAGAGCTTGGAGTATATACCTGAGAGTAACGTGTGGAAGTGCTGGTGAGACCACCATATATGCAGTAATGAGAGGAGTTTTGGTCCCTTGAGATAAGGAAATGTGTCACTTTATTGGAGGCATTTCAGGGAAGATTCAATGAGATGATCCCTGGTTTGGAGGGATTATTTTTTAAATAAAGGCTGAAAAGGTTGGGACTCTACTCACTGGATTTTGGAGAAAGAGAGGTGATCTCATTGAGACAGATGGGATTCTTAAGGGGTTTGACAGGATAAATACTATAAGGATGTGTCTGAGGGTAAATGCTGAGAGGGGAGTCTGAAACCAGATTTTGAGTCACGGAATCAAGGGGTCTGTTTTGGATTCATCAAGATAAGGCGACACAGACACGGGTAAGGGGTTTCAGCAGCAATGGAGCTGGGGTGAGGTGGAGAAAAGCAACGTTGAAGAGATTGGAATTCCTGGTGTTGTGATTGTGTGGATGTCTGATCAGAAGGTCACCTTGGGGTCAGATGTAACAGCAATATTGTGAAGAGTGTCGTTCTGCCTCAGAGAGTTCCCAGTGGGAGGGAGGGGCTCAGCAGAAAGGTAAAGGTAAGACAATGGGTTTAACCGTGACAATGTTTCATTGGAGGAAATTGCAGCTAATCGAGTAGTGGGAATATGATAAGCAGTTTGATAACTGAGTAACAGTGGAGTAATGGAGAGGGATGATGGGGAGGGAGAGCTGGGCATCGTCAGTGTACATGTGAAACCTAACAGTGTTTTTGGACGATATCACCTCCTGGCACGATGTACGTGAGATGCAGGAGAGACCAAGGATAGATCGTTGGGGGACACCAAATGCAAAGAATTCAGAAAGGAAAGGGAGAGTCGAGATGGAGCAGGATTTTCCAACAACGGTGAGGTCAAATATTAGTTTTTCACAGAATGGGAGAGAAGGGCACAACCAAAAAAAGACCAATAGACAGAACAAGGAACAATATCTATGAATTGGCGAGGGGGGTGATGAGGCGGCAGCGGAGGAAAGAGAGTTGGAAAGTGAGTTTACCGAGATTAGGGTAAAGGGTCAAGGTGAGCTCTGATTAGGCTTGACAAGAGACTGTAGAAAGATGTAGGTTTAGGATAAAAACCAGGAACACCACGTGAGGCAGTTTGGCTCTGTGGGCTCGTGGGAGGGAGGGAAGGAGCAGATCGGATTATCTCAGTCTTCGTGACAGAGAAACTCCGTGTGCTCCTCACTTGTTGTTGGAGGGTCGGATGGAGGAGACAGGATGATGGACAGTGTTTTACAAAGAAACAAAACTAGGGTTAGTGATATTTAAAATGAGTGAACAAACCTGATGTAGCTTTTATCCAGATTATTAAAACAAACGACTGAAGTCCTGTTTCGAATCCCATCTTGGCAGATGGTGGAATCTGAATTCAAGAAAAAAAAAACAATGTATTAAGAATCTCCTGATCTCCACGAAACTATTAACAATGGCAAAAAAAATCCTGCCAACCTGACAGCGGCACAGCCAGCTATTCACTGTATTAATCACTGCAAAGTCTCAACACAGGAATGAAACTGGATGGACCACTCGGCATCTAAGAAGGCACCATTTAATACAACCACAGATTCAGCCCTCTTAGTGGTGCAACGTCCTCCTCACTAGCATATGGTTTTTGATGCCAAAATGTGCAGAGCTGTCTCACAGACTAGTCAAGGAACAGCCTGACATAGTCATACTCACGGAATCATCCCTTACAAACAATGAGCGGACACCACCATCACCATATCTAGATATCGAGAGTGTGGTGCTGGAAAAACACAACAGTCAGGCAGCATCCGAGGAGCAGGAGAATCGACGTTTGGAGCCTAAGCCCTTCATCAGCCTGACCTGCTGTGCTTTTCCAGCACCAGACTCTTGACTCTGATATCCAGCATCTGCAGTCTTCACTTTCTCCTGAAATCTCTGGATATGTCCTGTCCCACCGGCAGGACAGACCAGGCAGAGGTGGTGGCACAGTGGTGTACAGACTGGGAGGATTTGCCCTGGGAGTACACAACATTGACTCCGGAGACCAGGAAGTCTCATGGCTCCTGCCGATTACCACGTACCGTCCTCCCTTGGCTGATGGATCAGTTCTCCTTCATGTTGAACAACATTTGGAGGAAGTACTCAGGCAATAAAATGGTGTCAAACGTACTCTGGGTACAGGATTTCAATGTCCACAATCGAGACTAGCTGTGCAACAGAATTACTGACTGAGCTGGTCAGGTCCTAAAGGATATAGCTGCTCAACTGAGTCTGCAGCGGGTGGTGAGGGAACCAACAAGAGTGTAAAACATCCTTGATCTCATTGTTATGAATTGAGCAGCTGCAGATACATCTGTCCATGACAGTATCAGTACGTGCGACCATCACACATTCCTTTTGGAGACAAAGTCTTGCCTTAAACTTGAGAAAAACCTCCATTGTGTTGAGTGACACTATCACCGTTCTAATGGGGACAGACTTCGAAGAGATGTAGGATCTCAAACTGGGTATCTATGAGGCACTGTGGGACATCAACAGCAGCAGAACTGTACTCCAGCACAATCTGTAATCTCATGGGTTTGTAAATCCCGGTCTCACCCACCACAATGGACAGGAAAGGAGGGCATGCCATGAGCAGCACCAGGCAGACTTAAAAATGAAGTGCCAACCTGGTGAAGCTATCAAACAGAACTACTTGCATATCAAACAGCATCAGTAGCAAGCAACAGAGCTAAGTGATCCCACATCCAATGGATCAGATCGGAACTCTGCAGTTCTGCCACACCCAGTTGTGAACGGTGATGGACAATTAAACAACTCACTGGAGGAAGCATCACAGATATCCCCACCTTTACTGATGGAGGGGTCTCACACATCCATGCACCAGATAAGATGACAGCATTTGCAGCAATCTGCAGCGGAAGTGCAAAGTGGGATGATCCATCTCAGCCTTCTCTAGTGGTTTCTAATATCATAGATGTGAGTTTTAAGCCAGATCGATTCAGTTTGAATAACATCAAGAAATGGTTAAGTAGTGCAAAGGCTACGGGCCCTGCCAGCATTCTAGCAATAATACTGATGGCTTGTGCTCCAGAACTCGCCACCCACCAAGCCAAGTACCGCTCCAGCACCGGCATCTACTGACAATGTGGAACATTGCCCAGGGATGTTCAACACAAAAACACAGGGCAATCCAACCCAGCCAATTTCCCTCTATCAGTCCACACTCGATCAGCTGTAAAGTGATGGAAGATGTCATTAACAGGGCTATCAAACAGCAGCTGCTCAGCAACAGCCAGCTGAGCGACACTCATTTTAGGCACCACCAGGGCCACTCAGCTCCCGATTGTGTTACCGCCCTGATTCACAACCTTACAACCAGCTGAATCCCAGAGGCGAGGTGAGGGTGACTGCCCAGTCCCACTACAAGACCACTAACTCTAGCTGATTCCACCCTTGTCTCAGCTCATATACACTCATCCATCTTGTGTTATCTCCAGACTTCATACTCCTGGCCAGTTTCCCACATTCAACCTCACTGTAATCTCAAGAAAAACCCTAAATCTCTGCTGCCCAAGTGCTCCCTCGTACCAAAACGTGTTGATCCATCAAAAGGCTCCTATTCATAATCAACAACATAGAGCCACAGCGATGTACAGCATGGAAACAGATCCTTCAATCCAACCTATCCATGCCGACCAGATACCCCAACCCAATCTAGTCTCACCTGCCAGCATCAGCCCCACATCCCTCAGTTTAAAACTCTCACCCTTGATTTAATTCCTGGTTGTGATCATCCCTAGCTCGCTGCATCTCACACCCTTTGAGACCTCGACAACTCATTCTGTTCAAGAGTCTTAATGACCTGCTAATTCATTACTTCACTTGCGTGGCTGCTTTTACAGTTGCCAAAGCAACAAGGTCTAAAATTCGCAGCTAAAACCTCACATGTCTGCTTTCCCCTTTTAAGACATTCCTCAAAACTTGCTTATTTGGCAATGGCTTTGGTCAGTTAACCTAATATCATCCTTCTCTGGCCTTATGTCTAAAGTTCCCAATAATATTTTTGTGAAATTATAAGCAGGATAATGAAACTACAAACTGTTCTTGATTTGGACATTATCTTCAAATCATCACTGTTGCTGTAATGAATACTCTGTAATGTCTCTTACCCAACCACATTGTGGGAGCACCTTCACTACACAAACTGCAGCTGCACAAGAAAGTCCCCAGGCAACAGGGCTTTGGCATTAATCACTGGTTCTGTGGAAGGAGAAACACAGTTGATGTTTCAGGGAGTGCAAAACGGATTACAGGGAATGTAAATGGTGCAGAATTTGATAGTTAGAAATGGAAGGAAAATACACTTGCTTATTGGAAAAAAGAATTCTTGACTGTCAAAGATTTTCCAGAAAAAAATTAATAAGCAGCATTTGGTCTGGGGCTGGGCAGCAGTGAAAAATTAACTTACAAAAATGTCTGTAAAAGTAATAGTAAAATATACTAAACAGACCAATAATACACCCATTGTTCTAGATTAAGGAAGCTAGATATTGGCAAAGTGGTCATGAGGAAGCCCAGAGATGAAGCAGAACAGTGTAAGCTGTTATGATCCCACAGTCATAGAGATGTATAGCACCAACACAGACCCTTCGGTCTAACTCATCCATGGAAACCAGGTATCCAAACCTAATCTATTCCCATTTGCCAGCACTTGGCCCATATCCCTGTAAATGCGCCCTAATCATATCATGTGTCTATTTAGATGCATTTAACATGTTTTAATTGTACTAGCCTCCACTAATTCCTCTGGCAGCTCTTTCCACCCACTGCATGAAAGAGTTGTCCTTTAGGCCCCTTTGAAACTTTATCCGTTCACCCTAAAGCAATGCCCACTACATGTGGACACCACCACTCCAGGGAAAACACCTTGTTCATTTACTCTATTCATGCCCCTCATGATTGTATAAACCTCCATAACATCACCACTCAGCCTATGGCACTCCAGGGAAAACAGCCCCGCCTTTTATACCTCACCCTACAGCTCAAATCCTCCAACCCGAACAACATCTATGTAAGTCTTTTTTGAAACCTTTAAAGTTTCACAGCACCCTTCTGATAGGAGGCAGGCCAGAACTGCACACAATATTCCAAAAGTGGCCTAACGAATATCTTGTACAGCAACATGACCTCCCACATCCTATACTCAATGCTCTAACCAATAATGGAAAATATACTGAACACCTTCTTCATCATCCTATCTACCTACAACTTGACTTGCAAGGACTATAAATCTGCAATCCAAGGTCTCTTTGTTCCGCAAACATCTCCAGGGCCTTGCCATTCAGTGTATAAGTCCTGCCCTGATTTGCTTTTTCAAAACGCAGCACCTCATATTTATCTAAATTAAACACCATCTGATCAATATCTCATTGTAATCTGAGGTAACCTTCTTCATTATCCACAATACCTCCAATTTTGTATGACCTGAAAACTCATTTACAATACCAAATCATTTAAATGAATGACGAAACAAATCCAGAAATAAACATCCATTTCTCTGAGTTTGAATGTGCTCTCTGTAAATCCTGCCAATCTGTACCAGAGAAAGACTGCACCTTGCCCCCGACAAAGCTGCACCTTGCCCCCTACAAAGCTGGCGGCTCCGCACGTGTCCATTGAATTCTTGCCCCAAATAAAGATGGCGGCGCGCACTCATGCCTGCAGCCACACTGAGGCAATTCCCCGTTTACTGAAAACACGAGACTGGGACGTTCAAATTTGTGTTTTCCGCTGTGCACATTTTGTTTGTAAAACCTCTCCGCTCATACAGAATCTCTCTCACCTCCTGCGGTTCCACAGACAGCCTTGATGATTTTTGCGGGTACCTATTCTCTGCCTGGTTACTCGTTTGTCCTTAGTGTATTTGTACAATCACTGTGGATTCTCCTTAAACCTATTTCCGAAATCTATCTCATGTCCCCTTTTCACCCTCATGGTTTACCTCCTACTGGCCCTACACTCCTCTAGGGATTCACACAAACACAGCTCTCTGTACCTGCCACATCCCTCCTTCATTTTCTTGACCAGGTCCACAATTTCTTTCGTCAGGCAGCATTCTTTACATCTACCAGCCTTGGCCTTAACAGGAACATACTGTCTATGTACTCTCATCGTCGCAGGCCTATGGAGGCAATGGCAGATGAGGATATAGAAGCAATCATTCTCAGTAAAGAGGTAATGTTGGGAAAGATAACAGCCTAAAGGTAGATGGGTCTCCTGGCCCTGATGGAATGTATCCCAGGGAATAAAAGAGATGGAGGGAAGGGGTTGGTCGGGGGGTGTGTGTGAGAATAACAAATAGATCATGTGATAATTCACTAAAATTTGTTGGATTCTGGGATGGTTTTGACAGAATGGAAGCTCAAATGTGGTGCCACTATTTTACAAAATATTAGCTTAACTTCTGTTGTGGAGAAAATGCTTGAACCTCAAGGAAGTAGTGGTGAGATATCTGGGTAGAAACTGTCTCATTGAGCAGACAAAGCATGGATTCATGAAAGACATGTCACGTTTAATGCATTTACTGGAATTATTTGAGGACACGACGAGTGCGTTGGACAAGGGGGACTCGGTGGATGTGGTGTACCTGGATTTCCAGAAGGTATTCGATAAGTTGCCACACAAAAGGCTGCTGTATAAGGTAAAGATGCACAGCATTGTGGGTAATGTATTATCATTGATACTGGATTGGTTAACCAACAAAAAGTAAAGAACGGGGATAAATGTGAGTTTGGATTTGTGTTGGCACGAAACTGTTTACAACTTACACAAATGTTTTGGAGTTGAGGACCAAGTGTACGGTGTCAGAGTTCACATTTGATACAAAGATGAGGTAAAGCAATGTCTGCAGAGGCCACTGTAAGTCTGCACAGGGATACAGATCAGTTACGCGAGTGGGTAAGGATCTGGCAGATGGAGTTCAATGTTGGGAAATGTGAGGCCATCCATTTTGGTCGGACTAACAGCAAACTGGATGATGAAATGGTGAAAATGTGCACCATGCTGCTGTACAGAGTGAGTTGGGTGTCTTTGTGCATGAATCACAGGAAGTTGGTTTGCAGGTGCAGCAGGTAATTAAGGCAGTGAAGGGAATATTGTCCTTCCTTGCTAGAGGGATGGTAATGCTGCAGCTGTACAGATTGCTGGGGAGGCCACACCTGGAGTACTGTGTACAGGTTTGGTCTCCTTACTTCAGGAAGGATGTATTGGCATTGGAGGGAGTACAGAGGAGGTTCACTAGTTTGAGTCAGGAGTTGAGAGGATTGGTGTATGTGGAGAAATTGAGAAAACTGGTTCTATAGTCATTGTAATTTAGAAGAATGGGAAGTTGGAGAGGAAAAAATAAAATTATGAAGGGAATAGATATGACAGAAGCAGGGAGGCTATTTCCACTGGGGCGGGTCAATCTACAGAGCATTACCTCAAAATAAGGGGGTGCAGATTTAGGACTGAGTTCAGGAGACCCTTCTTCAGCTAAAGGGTTGTGAATCTGTGGAATTCCCTGCCGAGTGCAGCATTTGACGTTATCAACTTGAATGCCTTGAAGGCAAAAGGTAGATTTGTGAACAGGAAAAGAATTAAGGGTTATGGTGAGAGAGCAGGAAAGTGGAGCTGAGGCCATGAAAAGCTCAGCCCTGATCTTATTGAATGGTAGAGCACGCTTGAGGGGCCAGAAGAAAGTTCTTGCCTTGTGCCATCAAAATTGGCCTTTGTCCAATTCACAACCTTAACTTTTAGATCTGGTATATTATTTTCTGTAACTATTTTAAAACTTGTAGAATTATCAGAGACTCCCAACAGTGTGGAAGCAGGTCATTCAGCCCATCACATTGATACTGACCAGGAGAGTCTCCTAACCTCCTCCGAAAACATTGCATTTCCCAGGGCCAACCAACCTACACATCCCTGAATATTATGGGCAATTCAGACTGGATAATTCACCCAACCTGCACATCCCTGAACACTGAGGGCAATTCAACCTGGACAATCCACCCAACCTGCACATCTTTGGACTGTGGGAGGAAACCAGAGCACCCGGACGAAATTCATGCAGAAAATCCCAATAAGGTGATCATCCTTTCTTATTTCCCAGTTCCACCTAAATAACTTCACTGGGCGTACTCCCAGGAATATCTTCCCTCAGCAAAAACATAATGCTATCCCGAATCAAAAATGCCACTCTCCCTCCTCTCTTGTCCCCCTTTCTATTCTTCCTATAGCATCTATACCCTGGAACATTAAGCTGCCAGGCCTATCCATCCCTGAGTGATGCCTCTGTAATTGCTATAATATCCCAGTGCCATGTTCAAAACCATACCCTGAGCTCCTCTGCCTTCCCTGTCAGGCCTCTTCTATTGAAGCAAATACAGTGCAAATGCTCAGTCCGACTTCATTCTGTGCCTTGCCCTTGCCTGCCTTGACTATTTGATTTCTGAACTGTACCAGCCACAGACATATCTCTTTCCTCACTCCCTTCTTGGGTTTACACCCACTCCCTCACTCGTTTAATGCCTCCCGAGTATCACCAGCAAGTCTCCCTGCCTAGACATTAGACACCTTCCAATTCAGGTACAATCCATCCTTCTTATGCAGGTCAACTCTACTCCAGAGGAGATCACAATGATCCAAAAACGTGAATCCTTTTCCCCTGCACCAGCTCCTTAGCCACTCATTGAGCACCTCCTCCTCCTCCGTAATATGGACATTTTTCAAGATATCACCATTTATTCCCCCACATTCTATATCTCCCATGTACTTCTTCACAGTAAACACTGATGCAAAATACTTGTTTCCCTATCTCACCCATCGCCTGCAGCTCCACACAATGGCTGCCTTGCTGATCTTTGAGGGTCTCTATTTTCTCCCTAGTTAGCCTTTTGTTCCTCATATATTTACAAAAGTCCTTCGGATTATCCTTAACCCTGTTCGCCAAAGCTATCTCACATCTCTTTTTTGCCTCTTGATTTCCCTCTTAATTATACTCCTACTGCCTTTATACTCAAAATTTTTTTGGATTGGAATAAATGCAAAATATAACATCCTGACAAAACAAACGAGGGTAGGACTTACACTCAATAAAAATACGGCCTTGAGTAGTGATATGGGAACAAAGAGACCAAGGACTTCACATCTTTGAAGTTTGTGTTACATGTAGACAGGGTGGTTAAGAAGGTGCTTAGCACACTTA
Organism: Chiloscyllium plagiosum; assembly: GCF_037043375.1. Classification (NCBI taxonomy): domain Eukaryota; kingdom Metazoa; phylum Chordata; class Chondrichthyes; order Orectolobiformes; family Hemiscylliidae; genus Chiloscyllium; species Chiloscyllium plagiosum. The sequence goes on from NW_028270151.1 coordinate 100,728,773, forward strand.
CCTTCATTGTTCAGACCTTTGAGTACAGGAGTTGGGACGTTATGTTGAGGATGTACAGGACATTGGAGAGGCCTCTTCTGGAATACTCTGTCCAGTTCTGCTTGCGCTGTTATAGGAAGGATATTATTAAATTGGAGCAGGTTCTGAAGAGATTTACCAGCATGTTGCCATGAATGGAGGGATTGTGTTCTAAGGACAGGCTGGGAAATTTTTTCACTAGCATGCACGAGGTTGAGGGGTGACCTGAGAGGTTTACGAAATCAGAAAGAATGTAGATAAGGTGAATAGCCAGGGGAGAGGTGGATTCAAAACTCGAGTGCATTCATTTTGGGAAGAAATTAGGAAGATTTGAGAAAAGACATTAGGGTTTTTAAAAAAAAAAAGTATATGTGTGAAATGAACTTCCAGAGGAAGTGTTAGCTGTGAGTACAATTACAATATTTAAAAGACATTCAGATTAGTACATAAATAGGAAATATTTGGATGGATGTGGACTAAGCGGAGGCAGGTACAATTAGTTCAGTTTGGAATTATGGTTGGCATGGACTGGTTGCACCACAAGGCCTGTTTCCTTGCTGTATATCATTATGACTCTAACCCTTACTAACTCTAAATTCCTCCATCCTCAACTCTCCCGATTACTGTCACTTCAATCCAGCCTCACAACTCTTCCTTATTTATATAATTCCTCACCAGCCACAGAACGCTCCCTATCTCATGTCCTCCAGTTTCTCAAATCTCTGCGATATGTGCCTTTCTTTAGTTCCAGCCTTGAGGATACCCTCATTCACTCCGATTGGTTGGAAGACAAACTGTTACGGGCTGGTCCTCCAGTACTGCCCTCTGCCTCCTATTGGCCTGCGCTGACATCAATCATCGGGGCCCATCGTGAGGTGAGTGGTGGGATCCTCCCTCTCTCTGCCCTGGGATGAGCTTCATCATTCACAGTGAATGGGGCAGAATCACAGAGCACAGGGTCTGGGGCTATTCAGCCCATTTGGGATGTACTCTCTCCCTCTGGAGATGCTGCAAGTCTGTCCCAATTCCCTTCCCATTTGCCCAAAGCCCCCTAAATCTTCCCTTAAAAAGTAAAATTCCAAATCTGTTTATGAATAACTGCTGAGTCTGTGTCCAGCTGTCATTCAGACTGTTCCAGATGCTCAGAACTTACTGAATAAAATAATGTTCACATATTCACATATTATTGGATTGGATAGGCATATGGAGGATAGTGGGCTAGTGTAGGTTAGGTGGGCTTGGATCGGCGCAACATCGAGGGCCGAAAGGGCCTGTACTGCGCTGTATTGTTCTATGTTCTATTTGCCAATTACCTGAAAACAGTTACTAAAATTGTGACATTGTTAACAATTCCCCTCTCTCTGCAAATTAAATATCCTAGAACCAAATCTGCACCTGGTCAAAATCACTGCTTAACCTTCTCAGCTCCAAGGTCAATTATCTGTGCTTCTGCTAGCTCTCCACAAAAGAGGAACACATCTTATTTTCATTAATTAGTGTCATAGAGATGTATAGCACAGAAACAGACCTTTGGTCTAATTTGTCCATGCCACCTAGGAATCCTCAACAAATGGAGACCCATTTGCCAGCTATTGGTCCATATCATTCGAAACTCTTCCAATTCATGTACCCAATCGGATGCCTTTCAAATGTTGCAATTGTAGCAGCCTGCACTTCTTCATCTGGCAGCTCATTCCACACATACACCACACACAGCTTGAAAACTTTACCCCTTAGATCCGTTTTTAATCTTTGCCCGCTCAACTTAAGCCCATGTGATCTTATTTTGATCCCACCTAACTGGGTTAAAAGACCCTGGCTGTTCACCTTATCCGTGCCCTTCATGATTATATAAATCTCCATGAAGTCACCTCTCAGTCTTTGACTCTCCAGGGAAATTAACCCTGGCCTATTCAGCCTCTCCCTGTAGCCCAAATCCTCCAACCCTAGCAAAGTCTTTGTAAACCTTGTATGAACTCTTTCAAGATTCACAACATCCTTTCCAGAACAGGGAATTTCGAACTTAAAACATAATTCCTGAAATGGCTTAATCAATGTCCTGTCCAACCACAATTTGACATCCCAGCTTCTGTACTCAATGCATTGACCAATAAATATAAGCATACCAAACCCCACCTTCACTAGTCTGCCTACCTGCGACTCTCCTTTCAAGGAACAATGAACCTGCACTCCATGGTCTCTATGTTCAGCAACATTCCCAAGGACTTTACCATTAAGTGTACAAGTCCAGCCCTGATTTGCCTGTCCAAAATCCAACAGCTTACATTTGTCTAAATTGAACCCAGTCTGCCATTCCTCGCCCCAATGGCCCATCTAGTCAAGATCCTGTTGTATTCTGAACTAACCTTGTTCATTGTCCACGACACCTCCAATTTTGGTGTCTTCTATAAACCCACTGACCATATCTCATATATTCACATCCAAGTCATTTATTTAAGGGCCCAATATCCATCCTTGCAGCACATTGCTGCTCACAGGCCTCCAGTCCACAAAGCAACCCTCCACCACCACCCTCTGCCTCCTCCCTTCAAGCCAGTTTGTATTCCAATGGCTAGTTCTCCCAACATTTCATGTTATCTATCCTTGCTAACCAGTCTGCTTTGTGGAACATCGTTCAGTGTCCATATAGACAATGTCCATAGTCTGCCTTCATCAATCATCTTTGTCACAACTTCAAAAAAAACTCAATCAAGTGAGAGAGAGAGAATTTCCCACACACCAAGCCATGTTAGCTATCCCTAATCAATCCTCGTCTTTCCAAATACATGTAAATCCTGTCCCTCAGAATCCCTTCCAACAACTTACCTCCCACTGACGTTAGGTTTATTGTTCTCTTGTTCCCTGGCCTTTCCTTACCACCTTTTTAAAATAATGGCACCCATCTTCCAGCACCTCACCTGTCACGAACAATGATATAAATACCTCAGGGAGGGGCACTGCCATCACCTTCCTAGCTTTCCACAAATTTCTGGGATACACCTGATCAGGTCACAGGGATTTCTCCACCTTGCTACTGTTTAAGACATCTAGTACTTCCCCCTCTGTAATCTAGACACTTTTCAAGTGATCACTGTTTATTTCTCCAAACTCTCTAGAATAGAATAGCATAGTATTTCTCCCACCTCCTGTTGTTCCATAGATGGCCTTGTTGATCTTTAAGAATTCCTATTCTCCATCTGGTTATTATTGTATACTTAATGTATTTGTAGAATTTCTTTGGATTCTCCTTAAACTATTTCCTAGAGATATTTCAAGTCCCCTTTTTGCTCTCCTGATTACCCTCGAGTATATTCCTGTAAAAACGTGATCCTGTACTCCCAATTCCTCCGCCTCTGCCATATCTGCTCCCAGGAGAAGCAATTCCACTCCAGGACATCCCAGAAAGGTTTCCTCTTTCAAGGACCGGATTTCCCTCCCACTTGATCAACAATGCACTCCAACGCATATCCTCCACTTCCTGTACCTCCGCCTTCCCCCCACCCCTCCAACCACAATAAGAATATAATCCCCCGGTCCTCACCTGCCACCCACTAATCGCCATTAACCTCTGCTATGTCCGCTACCTACAGTCAGACCCCACCACCAGGGATATATCTCCCTCCCCAGCCCTTTCTATCTCCCGCAGAGATCATGGGATGTTTGGTGCTGATGTGCTGCCCCACGGATACCTCAGTCACTCACCCTGCCAAATGGCCTAGTGAGATTATCATTAGATGGATAACCCAGACACCCAGAAAACGTTCTGTGCCCAGGGGTTTGGATCCCGTCACGGCAGACAATGGAATGTGAATTCAATAAAAATTTGGAATTAAGAATCTATTAAAGATCGTGAGTCCATTGTTGATTATTACGAAAACAAATCTCATCAGATTCGCTAATATCCTTCAGGGAAGGAATCTGCCATCCTTACCTGGTCTGGCCTACATATGACTCCAGACCCACAGCAATGTGGTTGACTCTTTACTGCCCTTTGAGCCCAGCCAGTGACATCCTCATCCTGTGAATGAATAACAAAGAAGGTCAAGTCTTGTACACAACCATACTATTCTTACAGAGAAGTGATCTCTTAGTAAATTTGCTTCTCAACTCCCTGCTGACTATTGGGGAGTGGGGGGGGGGTCAATAGTACCATCCCAATAAGGAGATCATCCCTTTCTTATTTCTCAGTTCCCCCTGTATAACCTGCCTGGATGTACTCCCAGGAATACCCTCTTGAAGCCCAGCTGTAATGTTATCCCTAATCAAAAATACCACTCTGTTGCCCCCTTTCTATCTTTGCTATAGCATCTATACACTGGAACATTAAGCTGCTAGTCCTATCCATCATTAAGTCATGCCTCTGTAATTGCTATAATATCCCAGTGCCATGTTCAAAACTATGCCCTGAGCTCATCTGCCTGACCTATTGGGTAGGTGAAATAAATGCAGTGTAACTGCTCTGTCCTACCTCGTTCTCTGCCATGCTTTTGCCTGCCTTGACTGTTTGACGTCTGAACTGTACCAGCCTCAGACTTAGCTCTTTCCTCACTTTCTCTTTCGGTTTACCCACATTCCTTCACTCTTTAATGCCTCCTGAATAGCACTAGCAACTCTTCCTTTCCAGTGCAGGTACAATCCATCCTTCTGATGGAGGTCAATTCTACCCCACAAGAGATTCCAATGATCCAACAATGTGAAATCTTCTATTACTATGTCATTGGCACCAATAAACAACAGCCTTCCCTCAAAATGGTTATTCTCCCCTTTAAGAATATTCTGCTCCCTCTCTGAGACATTCTTATCCAAAAATTACACATTCGAATAATAAACCTTACACTCATCAGGTCATCATAAAAGGATTACATGACACATTGAAGGTTTGGGGAGACCTTTTGAGAGAATGTGATGATTCAAAGGAGAATTTTTAAGCAGCAAATGGGATTGATCTAGAACGCAATACTCACACACACAATGCGAATGTACTGAGTAATTCAATCAGAGTTTGGCAGAACATTTACTGAAATTACCATCTGAATGTCCACCTATAATATCCTGTAATACAAGTTTATAAAATCTGTCACTCTCAGTTCAAGTTAGAAACTCACACCATCCCCTCCTTGTGGCCCAGGATGACTGTACATATTACCCTTGAGGACAACAGCAGTCAACTCAGGGGGAAATTTGTGGGTTTCTAGGAGATTCCAACTGGAGATCTCATGTGACTGAACACAGCAGTTCTTTGACACATTGGAGAAAATGATCCAAGCGTCAATGAGATATGGGGAACAAGAATTACTTTCTTTTCTTTCATTCCGTGCTGCCGCTCTGCCTCATCAATAAGACATGGGTGTGAAAGGCTAATGCCTAACGATGGGCAAGTTGTCTCCATCCTGCCCAATGGGTATGAGGATCCTCGCAATCACTCCAAAGCGTATCCCTAAAAAGATAGCAACTCTGCCTGATTCCCACTGCCCAGTGCTCTCAGTAAATGTTTGGAAGAATGGGAAGGGGGGGGGGGGGGGGAAGGCATAACTGTAAAGGTCTAAAAGGATTATGAAAAGAGAGAGATGCACAGGAGAAGGGGGCAACAAGTTGCCAGATGGGGTGTAACTTGGGAAAATGGGAAGTTGCTCATTTTGGAGGAGATAATAAAAGAACAAAGTACTATTTAAATGGTGGAAACTGTAGAAAGCTGCACCACAAAGGGACCAAGGGTAATTGTTCAGGAAACACAGAAAGCTACCACACAGTTACAACAGGGAATCAGGAAGGGGAATGGAATGTTTTGTTTCAAAGGTTTTTAGTATTAGAGTTTGGAATATATACCTGAGAGTAACGTGTGGGAGTGCTGGTGAGACCACCATATCTGCAGTAATGAGAGGAGTTTTGGTCCCTTGAGATAAGGAAATGTGTCACTTTATTGGAGGCATTTCAGGGAAGATTCAATGGGATGATCCCTGGTTTGGAGGGATTATCTTTTAAATAAAGGCTGAAAAGGTTGGGACACTACTCACTGGATTTTGGAGTAAGAGAGGTAATCTCATTGAGACAGATGGGATTCTTAAGGGGTTTGACAGGATAAATACTGAGAGGATGTGTCTGAGGGTAAATACTGAGAGGGGAGTCTGAAACCAGATTCTGAGTCACGGAATCAAGGGTTCTGTTTTGGATTCATCAAGATAAGGCAACACAGACACGGGTAAGGGGTTTCAGTAGCAATGGAGCTGGGGTGAGGTGGAGAAATGCAACTTTGAAGAGATTGGGATCGTGTGGATGTCTGATCAGAAGGTCACCTTGGGGTCAGATGTAACAGCAATATTGTGACGAGTGTTGTTCTGCCTCAGAGAGTTCCCAGTGGGAGGGAGGGGCTCAGCAGAAAGGTAAAGGTAAGGCAATGGGTTTAACCGTGACAATGTTTCATTGGAGGAAATTGCAGCTAATCGAGTAGTGGGAATGTGATAAGCAGTTTGATAACTGAGTAACAGTGGAGTAATGGAGAGGGATGATGGGGAGGGAGAGCTGGGCATCGTCAGTGAACATGTGAAACCTAACAGTGTTTTTGGATGATATCACCTCCTGGCACTATGTACGTGAGATAGAGGTGAGACCAAGGATAGATCGTTGAGGGACACCAAATGTAAGTAATACAGAAAGGAAAGGGAGAGTGGAGATGGAACAGGATTTTCCAACAACGGTGAGGTCAAATATTAGTTTTTCACAGAATGGGAGAGAAGGTCACAACCAAAGAAAGACCAATAGACAGAACAAGGAACAATATCTATGAATTGGCGAGGGGGGTGATGAGGCGGCAGCGGAGGACAGAGAGTTGGAAAGTGAGTTTAGCGAGATTAGGGTAAAGGGTCAAGGTGAGCTCTGATAAGGCTTGACAAGAGACTGGAGAAAGATGTAGGTTTGGGACGAAAACCAGGAACACCACGTGAGGCAGTTTGGCTCAGTGGGCTCGCGGGAGGGTGAGAAACAGCAGATTGGATTATCTCAGTCTTAGTGTCAGAGAAACTCCATGTCCTCTTCACTCGTTGTTAGAGGAGAGGATGGAGGAGACAAGATGATTGACAGTGTTTTACAAAGAAACAAAACCAGGGTTAGTGATATTTAAAATGACTGATGTATTCAGCTTTTATCCAGAATATTAAAACAAATGACTGAAGTCCTGGTTCGAATCCCGTCTTGGCAGATGGTGGAATCTGAATTCAAGAAAAAAAAAGTGTTCGGAATCTCCTGATCTCCATGGAACCATTGTCAATGGCGAAAAAAATCCTGCCAACCTGACAGCGGCTCAGCCAGCTATTCACTGTACTAATCACTGCAAAGTCTCAACACAGGAATGAAACTAGATGGACCAGTTGGCACCTAACAAGGCACCAGAAATTACAACCACAGAATCAGCCCTCTCAATGGTGCAACGTCCTCCTCACTAACATATGGTTTTTGGTGCCAAAATGTGGAGAGCTGTCTCACAGACTAGTCAAGGAACAGCCTGACATAGTCATACTCATGGAATCATCCCTTACAGACAATGACCGGACACCACCATCACCATCCCTAGATATCGAGAGTGTGGTGCTGGAAAAGTACAACAGGTCAGGCAGCATCCGAGGAGCAGGAGAATTGGCGTTTCGAGCCGAAGCCCTTCATCACCCTGACCTGCTGTGCTTTTCCAGCACCAGACTCTTGACTCTGATCTCCAGCATCTGCAGTCTTCACTTTCTCCTGAAATCTCTGGATATGTCCTGTCCCACCAGCAGGACAGACCAGGCAGAGGTGGTGGCACAGTGGTGTACAGACTGGGAGGATTTGCCCTGGGAGTACACAGCATTGGCTCCGGAGACCAGGAAGTCTCATGGCTCCTGCCGATTACCACGTACCGTCCTCCCTTGGCTGATGGATCAGTTCTCCTTCATGTTGAACAACATTTGGAGGAAGCACTCAGGCAATAAAATGGTGTCGAACGTACTCTGGGTACAGGATTTCAATGTCCATAATCAAGACGAGCTCTGCAACAGAATTACTGACTGAGCTGGTCAGGTCCTAAAGGATATAGCTGCTCAACTGAGTCTGCAGCGGGTGGTGAGGGAACCAACAAGAGTGTAAAACATCCTTGATCTCATTGTTATGAATTGACCAGCAGCAGATACATCTGTCCATGACAGTATCAGTACGAGCGACCATCACACATTCCTTTTGGAGACAAAGTCTTGCCTTAAATTTGAGAAAAACCTCCATTGTGTTGAGTGACACTATCACCGTTCTAAATGGGACAGACTTCGAAGAGATGTAGGATCTCAAACTGGGTATCTATGAGGGTCTGTGGGACATCAACAGCAGCAGAACTGTACTCCAGCACAATCTGTAATCTCATGGGTTTGTAAATCCTGCTCTCACCCATCACAATGGACAGTAAAGGAGGGCATACCACGTGCAGCACCAGGCAGACTTAAAACTGAATTGCCAACCTGGTGAAGCTATCAAACAGAACTACCTGCATATCAAACAGCATCAGCAGCAAGCAACAGAGCTAAGTGATCCTACATCCAATGGAACATTTCGGAACTCTGCAGTTCTGCCACACCCAGTTGTGAACAGTGATGGACAATTAAACAACTCACGGGAGGAAGCATCACATATATCCCCACCCTTACTGATGGAGGGGCCTCACACATCCATGCACCAGATAAGATGACAGCATTTGCAGCAATCTGCAGCCAGAAGTGCAAAGTGGGATGATCCATCTTAGCCTTCTCCAGTGGTTTCTAACATCACAGATGAGAATTTTAAGCCAGTTCGATTAAGTTTGAATAACATCAAGAAATGGTTAAGTAGTGCAAAGGCTACGGGCCCTGCCAATATTCTGGCAATAATACTGATGGCTTGTGCTCCAGAACTCGCCACCCACCAAGCCACATACTGCTCCAGCACTGGCATCTACCGGCAATGTGGAACATTGCCCAGGGATGTTCAACACAAAAGCACAGGACAATCCAACCCAGCCAATTTCCCTCTATCAGTCCACACTCGATCAGTAGTAAAGTGATGGAAGATGTGATCAACAGGGCTACCAAGCAGCAGCTGCTCAGCAACAGCCAGCTGAGTGACACTCATTTTAGGCTCCACCAGAGCCACTCAGCTCCCGATTGTGTTACCGCCCTGATTCACAATCTGGCAACCAGCTGTATCCCAGAGGTGAGGTGAGTGTGATAACTCAGGCCCACTCCAAGACCACTATTTCTAGCTGATTCCACCCTTGTCTCAGCTCATATACTTTCATCCACGTTGTGTTATCTCCAGACTTCATTTTCCAAACACACTCAGGCCCAGCTTCCCACATTCAACCTCTCTGTCATCTCAAGAAAGTCTAAATCTCTGCTTGTTGATTCATCGAAAGGCTCCTAATTAGAATCAACAGCATACAGCCATAGAGATGTACAGCAATGAAACAGAGCCTTCGGTCCAACCCGTCCATGCCGACCAGATACCCCAACCCAATCTAGTCTCACCTGCCAGCACCTGGCCAATATCCTCAATTTCGAATTCTCACACTTGATTTAATTCCTGGCTGTGATCATCCCTCGCTCCCTGCACCACACACATTTTGACACCTCGACAACCCATTTTCTTCAAGACTCCCAACCATTTGTTAATTCATTACTTCACCTGTGTGGATGTTTCTACAGTTGCTGAAGCAGCATAGTCTGAAATTCACAGCCAAAACCTCACAGGTCTGCTTTCCACCTTTAAGACATCCCTCAAAACCTGTTTTTTGGCAATGTTTTTGGTCACCTGACCTAATATCTCCATCTCTGATCTTATGACTAAAGTTCTCAATAGTACTTTTGTGAAATTATAAGCATGATAATAAAAATACAAACTATTGCTGATTTAGACATTATTTTCAAATCATCACTGTTGCTGAATGAATAATCTATAATGCCACTTACCCAACCACATTGTAGGAACACCTTCAGCACACAAACTGCAGCTGTACAAGAAAGTCAAACATCACCCTCTCCACAAGCAACAGGGCTTTGGCATTAATCACTGCTATCTGTGGAAGGAGAAACACAGTTGATGTTTCCGGGAATGCAAAATGGGTTACAGTGAATGAAAATGGTGCAGAATTTGATAGTCAGAAATGGAAGAAAAATACACTTGCTTGTTCGAAAAAAGAATTGTTGACTGTCAAAAATATTCAAGATAAAAGTAATCTGATAATAGATCAGTACATGGTCAGGGGCTGGGCCGCAATGAAAAACTCATTTACAAAGGGTCTATAAAAGTCATAATACAGTAGTAAACAGACCAAAAATACACCCATGGTTCGAGACTGAGGAAGCTAGATATTGACAAAGTGGTGATGAGGGAGCCCAGAGGTGAATCAGAGCTGTATGGGCTGCTATGATCCGAATGACTCCATACCAGAGAAAGGCTGCACATGCGCCTGGCTGCACCTTGCCCCCTACAAAGATGGCGGCTCCGCACGTGTACAGTGAATCGTTGCCCCAAATAAAGATGGCGGCGCTCACTCAGGCCTGCAGCTGCGCTGAGGCAATTCCCCGTTTACTGCAAAAAAGGAATTGGGACGTTCAAATTTGTGTTTTCCGACGTGCACAATTTGTTTGTAGAGCCTCTCCGCTCGTAGCAACACAGTTTTTCTCCGGTTTCCCTGTTTATTTCTTTCCTTACCGTATCCTTTCTCTCCATAACTTCCCGAACATTCATTACAGCGACTCTGCGCCGCGCGCGAGGGTGATCACATGGTTTAGTTTAGCTCCGCCCTTCATTCACTTTGATTGGTTGGAGGGCCAACATCCCGCTCGGTCATCCAGTCCCGCCCACCGTCCTTTCATTGGTCCGGTGCTGACATCAATCACCCGGGGGTCACCTTGTTGACTCGAGCATGCGCAGTGTGTCCTGCTTTAGCTGATATGTTGGGTAATGTGATGGGAAAGTTTACTGAGGGTAAGAATTCCCTTTGTATGAGCTCTGCAGTAGATTTCCTTTATTCATGGAGGGAATTGCCTTCCTACTCATGACTGTATAGCTGTGATTGATCAATCAGTGCCATCTGAAATCAGTACATAAACTGCCCATTTTCACAACATCTGAGATCTTTAGCATATTGTATCACGTTCTTCTTTGGAAACAAAAAAAAAACATGAAACAGAGCCTCCAGGAATCGGAGCAGGAGGAGGGCATTCATTCCCTCCAGCTTGTTCCCCCATTCTATCAGATCATGGCTTGGCCAACCCAGACCTCAACACCTCTTTTATGCTTGATCCACATAGCCCTCAACTGCCCTCTTTTAAAATAATTTGAGATAGAATCATAGATTCCCTACTGTGTAGAAACAGGCCCTTCAGCCCAACAAGCCAGAATAAACCTCTGAAGAGTAACCCAACCATTCCCCTCCCACATTTAACTTTCACAATTGTTTGGGCGATAAAATTCTACGAATTAACTGAGAGAAAAAAATCTTTATTTTTTCTAAAATGAATGTTCCCTTATGTAATGTCCCCTGGTTTGAGACTTCACTAGTGCTAGATCTAGTCAACATCTACCCTTTCAAGCTCCTCAGAATCTTGTTTCCGTAAGATCACCCCTGCTTATCTATTCTTGATAGGTCAACCCTTTCATCCTCGAAGCAGCTAAGTGAATCTTTTTTGAATGGTCTCCGATGTGGTTTATCCTTTATTAAATATGGGAGCTAACATTATATACAGTACTCCAAGTGAGGACTCAGCAACAGCCAGTGTGGTTAACCAATCCTCAGTCCATGCTAATACATTACCCCGATACCATGAGCTCCTATTTTGTGCAATTAACTTTTATGTAGCACCTTATCATTTGCATTTTTAAAATCCAAACACAGAACGTAATTGGATTACCCTTTATCAGCCCTGCCTGTTATCTCCTCAATGAACAGTCGCAAATTTGTCAAGTATAGTTTCTCTTTCACAAACCCCAGTCTATCATGTTTTAATGATAAGCTTTTCTAAATGTCCTGCAATTTCTTACTTTAATATTCGACTCTGTAGGTTCTTTCAGTAGATTTGCTAAGTATGATTCCCCTCTCTTAAATCCATGCGGACTCTGTCTAATCCTGTCACTGTTCAGTAAGAAACTTGATTGTACTCCAATATAGTTAGTAAATGTATCTGTATTTATTTTTTAAAAATAGATTACTTATAAATGCTGGACCCATGCAATAATCAATGAATTTGTGACTCTGAATTTGGGTTATAATGTTTTTTTTTCTGTTAATTCCTTTTCATACTGTGTTATGCAGACAGCACCGAATGATCACTCTTAATTGTGAGTAACTTTGAAAATAATATATTTTAAAATGACGTCCCAAAATGCTGCCTCATTATTGTGCAAGGAGGATTTTGCATTCAATAATTTGCAGATAAAATTGAACAGCTTTTTGCTGCAATTTGGCCAGACTGAAGATTACACCAAAGTGGCAACTCTGCTCTCAAATTCTTACTTGACACTGCCCAAGGCGATACTGATGGGACTTTACTTTGCCATTCTTGTTCACCAGCTTTATTTCCAGGTTTCATCCTATAATCATTCTAGAGCTTGTAATTTTAGACAACTTCTCTTTTAGGTACATATGTAAATATCATACTGAAATGTTGCACTGAATGGTACCAAATCTGAAATTAGTCTCTAATATGATAGTAACATGTTCTGACCCTTCTACGTATGTATTGGCATAAGTCTATGCCAGTTATTTTTCTGAAGCCTGTGTTTCCTGATGAAGGGCTTATGCCCGAAACATTAACTCTCCTGCTTCTCGGATGCTGCCTGACTTGCTGTGCTTTTCCAGCATGACACTTTTCCATACTGATGTCCAGCTTCTTTGGTCGTCACTTTCTTCTTTGAGAAGATTAAATCAAGAATATTTTTTGTTGATCAAAGTGCAATAGGAACCAATTCATGAAATTCAGATATCTCACATTTACCTTAACTATGTGAAGGCTAAGACATTACTAAATGATTGTCAGTAATTGAAACCGTGCTGACAAACTTGTGCAGTATCGGTGCTTCAGCTTGAGAGTGTTCCCAGGTATCGCGCAGCTGCAGTATTTTGTTTTGCACTCAGCTATATGTTGTTCTCACTTGTTTCTTTGTGAAAGATTACAAAACTAACTTGAATGAATGATTTCTTTAACCAATGTTGGGAGACAAAAAAGTCAGTATTTCAAGTGCTGATAAAGAAAAATAAACTGATAATCAGTAGAAAGGGTTTAAGATGGATATGGAACAAATGCTGGCAAATAGGACTAGATTAATTTTTGATATCTGGTCAGCATGGGCAAGTTGGACTGAAGGGTCTGATTTTGTGTTGTACAACTGTGACTTCATTCTCTCAATTATTCAAGACGTTAAATACTTCGAGGAGAAAAGAATTTATGCAGACAATGCACTTGAAATGATGATTGAGGTATATCAAACTCACATTGTTGCTGTGGTTCTGTTCGCCGAGCTGGAACCACAGCAACGAGCACCCGAGCTAAAAATCTTCGCACAAACTTTGAACTCACATTGTTTCATGACCTTTTCCTCTGGATTCTTCAATGAACAAACTTGTTTTGTTATCTGAATAACTATGTATCATGTGATTTGTTTTGCACAAAATATTTCGTTATGATCTAGTGAACTATTAAGAAGTGTTCATTTTTAGAATTTAGGCAGCTTGATTATTAAGCAAGAAAAGGTTAGCGTTTTACTTCCACTGAATCATTGCTCTATAAAAGGTAACAAGCTTTTTATCTTTTCTAGGCACTGAATATATGGAAGTCAATGCTGAAGGAAAAAATCCTCGTCAGTAATGTTGACACATATGTTGGAGTAATTGCTTCTGGTCACTCTTCAGGTTATAGAGGCTTGGAAATAAATGAGTTGGCCAAAGTTAGCAACATCATTTGGATGGACTATGCTCATTGGGGAAACTTGCAGGATCTGTAGAAGGAACACGTGTTTCAGAGTGTATGCAATAAACCTGAACATTGTTATTTTTTTCACAGAGCTTGGGACCCGACTGGAGCAGCAATGAAGCTCGTATTGTTTTTTTAAATTTCCGAACTTGCCAAATTATTGTTGGTAAATGCAGGTGACTTTATCAAAGCACATTTCACACTCCCCAGCCAGGAATTTGATCCCAATTCTGTCAGTCCATCCATTCCTATGGATAACATGTATTTTAAATGTGAGCATTCCATTTAACTATTTGAATTGAATACTTCAGTGGTTAAGTCCTCTTGGATTCTTAATTTCAAATTACTCAAATGTGATTTTTTTGTCCCCCCTGAATTTGCCAAGCACTAGGCAGTTCTGAAATATTCCAAATATTTACAATCGATGCATTCACACTATTAAAGGAAACCTGGCAGATTTAAATACCATTCGGGTAGTCACCAACAATGCATAAGTAACTTTTTAAATTGCTTACTGTACACCAACACAAGCCAAGTACTACTGAAACCACAGATTGTCTCCCAAGGATTCCCAAATCTAAACGGTGCATTCCAGATATGCTCACTATCACCATCTGGGAGCAGTCTCCCAAAGTGCTCCCAGAATTTAGAAAGCACACACACTGCCTTCCAAAGCTAAATGTGCTGTCACAGGCTTCACTCTTATTGCATACAATGACATTTATTGTCCAGTTCTTTAATGTAACATGATTTTACAAACAATTTGTAGAAGTGAATGGAAAGTGTGATGTTTGTTTGACCTTTGGCTCTATGTATCAGGCCGACTGAACCTTTAGTAAGATGTGGGATCTTTCCAACAAACTTTGTTTAAAAAAAGCAAACATTATGCTCTGAGATTTAAATGTTCAATCAGGTTTAATAAAAATCCTTCCAAAAATTGAGTTTGACTTCAGTTCCTTTAAAGAGACATGCTCTTGGCCTTCAATTTTGTGACATGTGATCATTCTTTGGTAAAGGTGGCTGTGTGTAACACTGCAGGATGTTGTGCTGAAGTGCCTCATTGGGTGGATGAGCTTTATTACTGGTGTAACTCGGTTAATTTTCAGATGGAATGTTATTTTGAGTTAAATCTTGTTTTTAAACTGAGGTGTGCTTCTGTAACTCAAGTGTAGACACTATGCTCAGGTTTACAATGAACTTTTCACTTTTGCAGATCAGTATTTTTCCAATCTGTTTTGTAAATAAAGTTCAATATAAAAAGCACAATGTTGGAGAACCGCAGGTCCAGAAGCATCTCTGAGGGGAATAAAACATTGTAAGTTCAAAGTCTCATGACCTTTTGTCCTTTCAGATGAAGAGTCAGTGAAGTTGAAATGTAACATTTTTTCTCTTCACCGATGCCCTCAGAACTGCTAAGTTTCTCCAGCACTTTGTTTCTGGGGTTTAGATCTCCAGCACCTGCAGTTTATTGTTTTGTTATCGATCCTATGATTTGACTTGGGGAGCGAGAGGGGGCAACTGTGATCAACTAGAATAAAACTCCCCAGCCATGAAAAAAAAACACAGTTCTTTATACTTTGCAAAACACGACTGTAAATAAGAAATGCAATTAAGCTAAGTGCAAGATGGCATACCACCTGCCTTGTCTCAAACTTGCTACTCACCTTTGAGGACTAATCTGTCAGAATTGTATTTGCTCGCTTCCTTTGAGATCACAGTCCACAAATGTCCCAGTTCCAGTTCCTGGGCCGGGCCCAGTTCCTACATTGCAGTGGGGTTGGGAGCTTTGTGTCAGCCTGAAGTTTTTGTTAAGAGCAACATTGCAGGTTGAAGTTGACGGTTTTGACTAATATTGTGTCATCAAACTTGGAGGAAATCCTTCCGAATGTATTGATTAACTGGACTGAGCCTGTTTATATGCAGCCCTGTTAGTAGTGTTGTAATGTTCTAAGAATCACACAACACCAGGTTATAGTCCACCAGGTGTAATAAAAGTACACTAGCTTTCGGAGCGCCGCTCCTTCATCAGGTGATTGTGGAGGGCACAGTTCTATGGCACAGAATTTATAGCAAAAATTTATAGTGTGATGTAAGTGAAATTTTCCATTGAAAAATACCTTGATTGCCTGTTGAGTCTTTCATCTGTTTGAATACCATGATAGTTTCATTTCTTTCATGTGTAAATCGCAAAACCTTATTTTAAAAGTTGCTTTCCTGACAACACTCAACACTCCCACCAAATCACTCATTGTATTAATCACTGCACAGTCTCAACAAAGGAATGAAACTTGATGGACCACATTACATCTACCAATGCACTGGAAAATACAACAACGCAATCACCCCTCTTGACCCTGCAACTTCCGCCTCACTGTGGGCCAATAACAGCAGCAGAACTGTACTCCAGCCCAATCTGAAATCTCATGGCCTGGTATAACCCCCACTCAACCATTAACATCAAGCCAGGGGATCAACCCTAGTTCAATGGAGAGTTCCACAGAGCATGCCAGGAGCAATACCAGGCATACATAAAAATGTGGTGCTAACCTGGTGAAGCTACCCAACCTGCACGCCAAACAGCGCAAGCAACACCAAATAGAACTATTGTAGGGGGTAGTGTAATTTTTAAACGGTTAGCTGCATTTTAGTCTTTTCTACCTTATAGTAAACACAAGCAGACACTCGAAACTGTTGCCGGACCTCCCCCATGTTTTTATGAATGAAACAATTGTAACAGCTTTCCTCGATAGTTGAGAGACTGCCCTTAACCACAGTTGTACAACATCATCCATATAAGGAAAGAACGGGGAACTCGAACACTGATTGACCAAGTGAGTAACAAAATAATCGCAGGCACCAGAACCCAAATAAGGAAAACAGTGGGGAACCCTAGCACTCGTTGGTCAAGACAGCAGTAGGAGACCCAGCCCACATTTACGTGTATGTAATGTGTGGAGATAATTATTCATGTGTGTACCCACGAGGCACTGCACCCGACTTTGCAAAGTTGAATGAAAAGTTTTGGACAGACTCCTCCGTGTCTTTGTTCCTGGGAAGGGAAATAAAAGTGCCGGAGATGGGGCCGGACAGCCGCTTAACTCGCACAATTGGGGGCTCGTCCGGGATGAAATAATTATTGCCGGGGGGGCAGTCTCTTCGGCTCACGGATCAAGCCTGATCACAACAAAGACGCGTCTAGTATATATTTATACTTCTCACTGATCAGCTTGGTCCGTCGGCCGTCGGCCAAGAGAGGATGTGACCCGGCTCATTTAAAAATAATTTTGAATCCTGGAAAAGGAACACACGGACGAGTGTTGGGACGACCGGTTAGTGACTATACACGGGGGGTACACACATTTAAAAAGGCCAGACAACTCCGTGCACGGATCAAGGTAAGAGAGTTTCTTTTGTTCTTCCTTGTTGGCCGCGTGGTTTTGACGGTCATCTGTGAAAACGCTTTGGGCGTTTAAGACCAGGACTGAAGATAAACCACGGGAAATTGTGGTTTGACGGTCATCTGTGAAAACGCTTTGGGCGTTTAACCAGGACCGAAGATAGACCATGGGAAATCAGACTTCTAGATTTACTAAGGAGAAGTCAGGGAAGACTGCAAATGGGAAAGAAATACCCCCCGATAGTCCATTAGGGCGAAGTTAAGTCTATGGACAGACAGTAGGAGAACGAAGGACTTAAAGAAAGAGACCATGATAAAATATTGTTGTTTTATATGGACCAAGGAACCTATCCGCGCCCCCTCGGTAGTTTGGCCCGAGTATGGGTCTGATGAAGACTGGGTGTGTCAAATCCTACATGTATATGTTAACAGAAAACAACCGTTTCACCCAGAAGAGAGCAAATACGCCGCCACCTGGTTCGCGGGCGACGGCGAGAGTCCCACGCGTCTCTATCCTCTGATTCCCCAAACAGACCCGAAGAAGCCCCAGAAGTCTTGGGACATCCTCACCGAAGGTTTGCCACCGTCTGCCCCGCCCCCGTATATACCACCCGCGCACGACCAGGCGCACGACCAGGAGCACGACCAGGCGTCCAGCGCGGACCTCCCTCCTGCGACGGATAAATCCGATCCCCAGCAGGCTGCGACCAGTGAGGCAGGGACTGCTGGGGGGGGGGGGGGCACAGGAGGGGGCGCAGAACCCACCCCAGGCACGAGGAAATCAGTCCGACTCGAGATGCGGTAAGGCCGAGAAGAGGAATTGAGAGCTGGGAGGAGTGACAATATTGAACAGCTGAACCCCTTACGAGAGGTGCCGTTTGGGAACGAACGGACTGGGTTCGTAGTACAACCTTTAAATTCTGGGGATATCCGGCAACTCCGTAACGAACTACCCCGTCTACTGGAGACCCCATCAGTGTGGGAATACAACTGGACCAATTTCTGGGGCCCAGTATATACACATGGGCTGAACTGCAGGCCATGATGAGAATACTATTTAATTACGATGAAATTGTTATGATCCGGAATAGTGCAATGGCCATTTGGGATAGGGAGCATCAGGACGGCCCTCAGCGTGGAGAGCAGAAGTACCCCTTAGAGGACCCACGGTGGGATCATAACGACGCGGGGGGACGGGTAAATATGACAGATTTCAGAAGCCTTATAATCAGGGGGATCCAAACCTGCGTGCCCAAACAGCGGAATTTAGCGAAAGCATTCAAAGTTAGACAGAAAAAGGATGAATCCCCGAGTGAGTTTTTAGACCGTTTGCGGGAGTCCATGCGAAAGTATTCAGGTTTAGATCCCGATGGAGAAATAGGCAAGGGCATGCTTAAGGTGCACTTTGTGACTAAGTCATGGCCTGACATTCAGAAGAAATTACAGAAAGTGGAGGATTGGGCTGAAAAAGATGTTGCAGAATTATTACGGGAAGCATAGAAGGTGTACGTTCAGAGGGATGTAATAAGGGAGAAACAGAAGACAAAAATGATGGTGGCAGCCGTACGGGAAGCATGTAAGTCCACTGGAATGGGGGAGGGAGGTTATGGGGTGTGTTAGAAATGAACAACGCCTCTCAATAATCGCTCTAGACAAATTCAGGAAAACAAAGTTTTATTAGCAAGTCTGCAGAGTTGGGCACCCTTCTGAGAAAAAGGCGCCCCGAGGCTAACAATGTTTCTGATTAAATACAGGACAAGTCCCTCCCCTCTATAGCTCTAAAGAGTCACGAGGTTCACATTCTAAACAGTCAGTATTTTTCCATCCCTTATCACAAAGTCTGCAGCAGACGTTTCCCGAGTTGTTTTTCTACCCTGTAGTCTTATCAGTCAATGACTTGTTTTTCTACTCTGTCTATGTGAGTGGTCTTATCAATCCGTAGCAGCAGATGTCTCGTCCTTTATTATGGAGAAGCATGTTTTACCCTACCCCTATGGCTCTATTCCCCTTAGACTTTGGGGTCATGCACATCTCAATTGTTTGTACCGAAATCGTCTCTCACAATTCCACCCTTTTTTTTTAAGGTGTGCATGACAAAGATAAGCCTCCTCCCATCAAGGGCCCGGGAAATCCTTGGTCTTTCGCAGCAACAGCACCTTAAGTTCCTGCGTTCCATGTTGGGGTACCGCCACTGCCTGGAGTTGGGAAATATTTTTTCTGGATTAAAGATTGAACACAGGGGGTCAGGCAGGGTAAGATGAGTAGAAGCATTACGCCCCCCCAGCCACCAGTAACGCCGTGCGCCACCAACTACCACCTAGGAGACCATCCCACCATCCGATGCCACCAAGAGGACGCCAGGATTGTACCGGCACATGGGCCAATTTCCGAATTTTATCGGAAATCTTCAAAACCGCTTTACCATTATCGTCAATTTTCAGACAGTAGTTAGTCAGGTTAAACTTCCCGCACACGCCCCCTTCCGAGGCCAACAGATAATCCAAGGCAAGCCGGTTTTGGTATATAGCAGCCCTCATCTGATTCTGCTGCTTAGCCAGCAACTCCAGGGCCAGGGCGGTCTGATTAGTAATGACCTCTACGACTGCTTGGAGCCTGATAATTCGATTTAACATATAGATAGGAGTACGGTATCCCCATGATCCGTCCTGTGCCCATGTAGCAGGTCCGTAGTATTCAATAATACGGGCCGGTGGCCACTCATCGCCCCAATCACCGACTTGGATATCCCTTGGCGACCTACGCACGGAGTCAAAGAGTTTGACTCCCAAATCATCGCCTTCCTCCCGGGGTAATAGGAAGAATTCAGGTCGTATTAGACCCAGGAAGCATACTCCAGCCCATCCCATGGGCAGTTTGGAATATGCCTGATTACCGCATATCCAAAATAGGCCATCTGGAGCAGGCCCTCCCAGCCTCACAACGTCATCCCACAGCTCCTTTACACCAGGGACGCCCTCATAAGGACCAGGACCACTGCAATTCCAGTATTCGGATTCTTGGCCCCGTGGCAGAGTCTGGACAGGATTATCCCAGCATTGATTCCCCTGACAACCACCGCTCCACACTCTTTTCATGCCATCAGAAGGGTCAGCACTTAGCTCGTAAGAGGAGGAATCAGTACGTAACCGAACGCAATTTTGATGATCTCGGTTTGCAATGTACCAAGCAATATTCTCAGGCCACCATACTTGTGTGGTGGCATTCAATACACTCTGACAGGGACTAATTCCTACCTCCACGGTCCCCTTGCCTTCAACTCATAAGTGGCCCTCAGGGCTATTTGTCAGTCTCCACCCCTGGCTTTTCCTTTCGTTGACATGTGTCCAATTGTATTGAAGCAATTCCCATATGTCTAAGCTTTGACCAGACCACGGCCATTGTTCTGACATATGTGGCCCCCCACAAACCCAGCAATTGCTAACATTTAAAACAGTGGCAATCCTAGAGGTGAGATCTATAAACAGGTTTTGTGTTACATCAGGGAGCTCAATCTGCTCTTCTACCTCTTTATATATAGATGGCACTTTAGAGACAACGACCGTTCTCTGATGGTCGTGCTCTTTCTCTAACTCCCGTTCAGTGTTCTGAACTCTGGTCTCCTTGACTCTGTCAACCTGCTCTCTGAGCAACACGGAGGGTAGGCCCCACTGCCCATCCTTGTTAACACACACCCAGCGGTCATTTTTAGGGCATCCACGGACTTTGCCACCGTACCCTTTATTATACACTTGATAATAGGGTTTTCCACCCTCCCAACATTCTTGCCGTGCATTCACATCGTAACACCGATCGTTCACATGGGAGTGAGACACAAATGATCCCGAGTAGATCTGACTCCCAAGTCTCACCGTAGTCCGACATTTGTCACATCTCCCCTCGCCCTCCCCCACATACAGGAGTAAACCGATCAATATCCCCACCAATACAGTCCAGGTAGAGTTCATTGTCGCTGTCTTTTCAGCTTTACCACCAATGGCTTGTCCCCTGGCCCGCATGTCCAAGTGCTCTCTCCTTCTGGCGGAACAGGCCCCTTTATCCTCGATGCGTGGGCCCACCCTTTTTCTTTCGTCCGAACAGCGGCTTCAGTTGTTAACAGGACCAGGAACGGTCCTTCCCACTGCGGCTGGAGCTTTTCGGTCCTCCAGGTCTTTACAAGTACCCAATCTCCGGGCTCCACCTTATGCAAGAGGAAGTCGAGCGGCGGAGTCTGAGCCAGGAGACCCTTCCTCCGGAGTTCTGCAAAATAACGGGATAAGGCCAGTAAATAGTCTCTGACAAATACATCTCCCCCTTATAGAGTGGGACACCCATCAACCTTACTCCAATATGGTAATCCGAACAGCATCTCATAGGGGGAGACCCCGATATCCCGGCGAGGCGCTGTACGTATCTTCAATAGGGCAATGGGAAGGCACTTTGGCCATGGTAACTTAGTTTCTAACATCAGCTTAGTCAATTGGGTCTTGAGCGTGCCATTCAATCTCTCAACTCGACCCGAGCTTTGGGGATGCCAGGGTGCATGGAATTTCCATTGGATACCCAGGGCAGTACAGATCAAATGGTGTAGCCTAGAAAGAAAATGTGTCCCGCAGTCTGAGTCTATAGATTCCATCATGCCATATCTCGGGATTATGTTCTCTAACAATAGACGGGCCACGGTTGGTGCATCGGCTTTGGCGGTTGGGAAAGGCTCTACCCAGTGGGTGAAATGGTCTACTATTACTAGCAGATACTTCCATCTCTGTACTGGGGGTAAGTCTGTAAAGTCTATTTGGATCCTCTGGAATGGCCTAATTGCGAGAGGCTGACCACCAGCTGGCATAGAACGCATGGCTTTCTTGTTAATTCGCTGGCAAGTGGGTCATCCGACTATTTCTTGTTGGGCTAACGTGTATATCCCCCTACATACATAGTCTCTCAGGATCGTGTCACACATGGCTTGCACCCCCCCAGTGGGTCTGATGGTGTAATCGGTGCAGAATACTCCGGATGATCTGTTTGTTCAGTACTTGTCTCCCATCAGGACCCGTCCACTTCCCGTTAGTTTCTAGCCGGGCACCCAATTGATCCATTTTATCAATCTCCCCCTGGGTGAAGACGGGTTGTTTAGCGAGCCCTTCCCTCAACGGTATTAATGTTAATAATTGGATGGGTTTTTCGACCGCTGCCTGCTTGGCTTCCTCATCTGCCAGCTGGTTTCCCACCGCTTCCAGTGTCGACCCCTTCTGGTGACCGGGTACATGGACTACTGCGAGTTCTGTAGGCAACGCCAGGGCTTCCAACGTTAGGCTGATCATTTGTTCGTGAGCTAATTCTTTTCCCCGGGAAGTTATCAATCCTCGCTCTTTCCAGATTTTCCCGAAAGTATGAACGATTCCGTATGCATACTTTGAGTCAGTATATATAGTCCCCACTTTCCCCTCCAACAACTTCAGGGCCCTCTGGAGGGCGTACAACTCACAGGATTGGGCTGACCACTTCCCGGGCAGTCGTCCGGACTCGATCGTCCGTTTCATTGCGCCATCTACGACCGCATAACCACTGTACCGTACCCGACTGATGCACCGGGAGGACCCGTCGATGTACAGTTTCTGTCCTTCACCCAGCGGGGCCTCTTGCAGGTCCTCTCGGCTTTTGGTCTGTAAGTCTACAAATTCCACACAATCATGCTCCTGTTCCCCATCTGCAGGACGTCCGTATAGAAACTGGGCAGTGTTGCAACTGAGATCTTTTGCAAAATTGAGATCGTCTCCGGTCATCAAAATCGTCTCATACTTCAGGATGCGAGAGTCTGTTAACCAGTGGTGAGCCTTTTGAGCCAGAATGTTACGAACCGAATGTGGGGAGTATACTGTGATTCTTCCTTCAAAGGTAAGTTTCCGGACCTCTTCTACTAATATTGCCGTAGCTGCCACTGCCTGGATACAGGTCGGCCATCCACGTGACACAGGGTCTAACATTTTTGACAAAAATGCAACCGGCTGACGTTTCCCTGCCCTCAGCTGGGTAAGCACACCTTGGGCAATTCCGCCGGCGCTATTAACATATAACTAGAACGGTTCCTTCAGGGTGGGTAAAGCCAATACCGGAGCTTGGATCAGTTTACTTTTAATAATATTAAATCGCTGCTCCTCCTCATCTGACCAGTTCAGTTTTTGTTCTTCTTGTCCCAGTGTGTCGTACAAAAACTTTACTAGAGTGGTGTAACTTTCAATCCATATCCGGCAATACCCTACTAGCCCCAGGAATTGTCTGATTTCCTTCTTCGTCCTGGGTATTGGCATACCCGTAATCCCCGATATTCGTTCTGGCGTGATATGGCGATGCCCCTTACTGACCTGATGGCCCAGATATCTTACTTCTTGCTCCACAAACTGGAGTTTTGTCCTGGAGACGCGTAGGCCCTGTTTCCCCAGGAAGTTCAGCAGGGCAACGGTGTCTGCTCGTACCTCCTCTTCTCTCGGTCCTGAGAGTAAGAGATCATCGACATATTGGAGCAATTGATTCTCCGCATTACACCGAAATCCTCCTAAGATCTGCTCCAGTATTTGTCCAAACAAGTTGGGTGACTCCGTGAATCCCTGCGGCAAGACTGTCCATCTTAACTGTCGCTTTCGTCCTGTGAAGGGATTCTCTCATTCAAATGCAAAAAGGTTCCGACTTTCTTCGTCAAGGGGGCAACTCCAGAAGGCATCCTTCAGATCTATTACGCTGAACCATTCATGTTCGGGGGGAATTTTACTCATTAACGTGTAGGGATTGGGTACCACCGGGTATCTAGCCTGGACTACTTCATTCAACCCCCGCAAGTCTTGCACCAGCCTATACGTCCCATCCGGCTTTCTCACAGGGCGTATTGGAGTATTGAAGGGGGACATACATTCCTCCAGTAGTCCATCTGTGATTAATCTTTCTATCACAGGTTGCAACCCTTCCCGTCCTTCCAGAGCAACCGGGTACTGTTTCCTTCTTACCGGGCCTTTTCCTGGTAACATGGTGATTTGGAGAGGTTTGATGTTTAGACCCCCTCTGTTCCCCTCTCGGTACCATACTCCCGGGTCTATTTGTTGATCATCTTCTTCGGTGAGGGCGAACAACCTTACCACTATTTCCCCGTTACTTGGTACCGTTCCGATCCCTAGTTTGACCTGCAAGTCTCTTCCTAACAAATTAAACCCCGCCGATGGCAGTAGAAGGAGGTCTCGTCTAGTAGTTCTGTTTTCATACCCAATTTCCACGTCCTCCACGACTGGGACTTGCAATGTCTTTTCTCCAATACCAGATACCCTCATAACTGTTCTTCCTGCTCGGGCGCCGGGGGGTATTTGGATTATACTTGATCTTTCGGCTCCCGAGTCCACCATAAATGTGATCTCCAACCCTTGGGGCCCTACTTTCAAGTTTACCAGGGGTTCCTGTCGATAGTCCTTTTGCCCCAAGGGTAGGAACCCCCGACCTCCCTAATCTTCCTCCATCAGGGCGTACGACCGCACTTCCCGCTTGTAGCGGGGGCACTCTCGCTTAAAATGTCCCTCTTCATTACAGTAGTAACATCTGAGTATCCTCCTCGTTTCCTTGTCACGGCCTCGAGTTCCTCCACCCTTCCTTTGTTCCGGCCACGGTCCTCTTTTCCTCTGCTCTTGCCACGACTCTCCCCTTTCCTGTTCCTGCCACGGCTCTCCCTTTTCCCTCCTTCCAACTGTCACTTGTTGCACCGTCTGCATCATTATCTTTGTCGCCTTATTTTGCTTCTCATCGTCCCTTCTCACAAACACCTTTTGCGCCTCCCGTAGTAGTTCACTCAGAGGTTTACTATCCCAATCATCCATTTTCTCTAACTTCTTTCGTATGTCCGGCCAGGCTTTTGATACAAACTCTACCCGTATGAGTTGTTGCCCCACTTCCGTCTCAGGGTCCACCCCAGCGAAGTGCTGCAAGTTCTTCCTAATCCTGTCTAGGAAGTCTGTAGGGGTTTCCTCCGGGTTTTGATGATTCCCAAAGGCCTTGGTTAAAATTGTGCCCCTTCGGGGCTGCCTGCCTTATTCCTTTTATCCAATATTCCCGCATGTGCCTCATGTTGCGCCGTCCTTCTTCCGTTTGCTTATCCCACCCGGGGTCGGAAAGGGGAAATTTCTGCTCCCCTCCTGCTCCTCTCTCTCTCTCCCAGACCAACAGCGCAGCTTGTCGTATCATCTGTCGCTCCTGGCTAGAGAACAATGTTCCCATGATGGAATACATCTCATCCCACGGGTAAGTATTCGGCCCCAGGAACTGATCTAATTGTTCAGCCAGGCCCATGGGGTCCTCCAGTAGGCCCTTCATCTCCCTCTTGTAATTCCGTACTTCAGTACTCGTTAAGGCGACGTTCACATATCCCGTCCCTCCTTCCGCGCCTCCCATGGGCACTTCCCGGAGTGGATTCATCCTTGCAATCGGGACAGAGTTTTGTCTGTGACTCTTCTCAGCTTGAGATCTAGTCTGTACTCCTGAGGCTCCTGGTGGTTCCTCCCCGTTTTCTTCCCCTTCCCTGAATCGTCGCCACCCGAAGGATTATTTTGTGGGGCAGACGGGGTCACGTAGGGCGGCGGTAAGTGATCTAAAGGTTCCCATTCTTTCTGCCCTTTCGAGTCTTCATTAGTTACCCTCATTTTGCAAGATATTGCGACCGGTAGCCAACAAAGGGCGTAATCACTTTCCTCCCGAGGAACATTAGGTTTTGAATTGACATATAAAATTAGAGCTTGCCGAACTCAGTCTTCGTCAGTGCCGAATTTAGGCCACCACACTGAGTCTCCCTGAATAGGTTTCTGGGACCACGTCTGACAGTATTTCACAATCCTTATTCTAGATTTTCCTTTTCGCCTACCCTGATCCCATTTATTTAACATGTTTCCTAACGGACTATCGTCAGGTACCCCGGGGTATTTTTCATTGTCTGCGTTCAAGCCTACCTTTCCCTTATTCGCCTTGGATCCCTTATTTCCCATTGCCGAGGACTGTTTTCCGTATTATCCCGTGATAATCTATCACTATTTAACCAATTACCGGACCATCAGTCCCGTGAACGCCCAGGTCCCTTTGCAGGCACCCCCGGTCTTTGGATTCCTGTGTCCTACGTCTCTGTGAAACAGATCACAGGCACCCCGTAGGTCCACGTTCCTCCGCAAACACGGTCTCTGCAAAATCTCTCACAGACGAGCCCCGGTCTCTAGATTCCTGAGTCCCACGTCTCTGTAGAAAAATCTACAGGCACTCCGCAGGTCCCCAGTCCTCCGGAAAGACGGTCCACGCAAGTCTGTTCTTACCTGGGTTCGGTGCACCGAAATTACTCGATCGTTAACCGTCCCCACTGCCTCGGCCACACCCCTCCTTTGTTTTCCTGAGCCTTCCGGATATCACTCGCTCAAGCCGCGCAGGGCGACAAGCAAGGAATCAGGGACTGCCGAACTCGGCAGGGTGCACCTTCTCCGATGTCCTTCCTCAGCCCCCCCCCCCCCCCCCCCCCCCCCCCCCGCGGCCGGATTGTTGATCGGACGAGCCCCCAAGTTTGTTAGAAACGAAAATCGCTTCTCAATCATCGCTCTGGACAAATTTCGGAAAACAAAGTTCTATTAGCAAGTCTGCAGAGTTGGGTACCCTTCTGAGAAAAAGGCGCCCCGAGGCTAACAACGTTTCTCATTATATACAGCACAAGTCCCTCGCCTCTTTGGCTCTAAAGAGTCACGAGGTTCACATTCTAAACCGTCAGTATTTTTTTATTCTGCACCCTTATCACAAAGTCTGCAGCAGATGTCTCCCGAGTTGTTTTTCTACCCTGTAGTCATATCAGTCAAGGACTTATTCTTCTCTGTCAGAGTTAGTGGTCTTCTCAATCAAGGACTTGTTTTTCTACTCTGTCAACGTGAGTGGTCTTATCAATCTGTAGCAAATGTCTTATCCTTTATTATACAGAAGCCTGTTTTACCCCACCCCTATGGCTCTATTCCCCTTAGACTTTAGGGTCATGCACATCTCAATTGTTTACGAAAATCGCCTTCCACAGGATGTATCCGAGGATTCTCTGCGAATCGTGGGAGGAGATTGCAGAATGTTTGACTATAAGCTTTATTTCGTCAGTGTTTATGTCATTAGTGCTAGAAGACCCGAGTTTAGCAAATATCGTCCCCTTCTTCGCGAAGGGGAGTAGAGACAATGCTGGTAATTATAGAACAGTGATCCTTAGCTTTCTTGCAGCTAACTTTTTGGAACAGATTATGAGAGATAGGATTTATGATCATCGAAAAAGGAAGAAGTTGATTCGGGATAGTGAGTACGATTTTATGAATAGCAGGTTGTGCCTCACAAACCTTATTGATGTCTTTGAGAAGGTATGCAAACAGGTGGATGAGCGTAAAGTGGTTGATGTGGTGGATATGGTTTTCAGTAAGGCACTGTCGGCTGTTGCATGAAATACAGAGTCATGGGATTGAGGATGGTTTAGCGGTTTGGATCAGAAATTGGCTCGCTGAAAGAAGACAGAGTGTGGCAGTTCATGGGAAATGATAATCCTGGAGTTCAGTAACTGATGGTGTACTACAGGGTTCATTTTTGTGTCCGCTGTTGTTTGTTATTTTTATAAATGACCTGGATTAGGGCATGGAATGATGGATTCGTAAGTTTGCAGATGACATTAAGATCGACGATGCTGTCAATAGTGCCAATAGCTGCTGACGGTTACAGAGGGGCATGGATAATCTGCAGAGCTGACCTCAGAAGTGGCAAATGGATTTTAATGTGGAAAAGTGTGAGATAATTTACTTTGGAAGGAGCAACAAGAATAAAGAGTTTTTGGCTAATTGTAATATTCTTGGAAGTGTAGATGTGCAGAGCGATCTCGGTGCCCATGTATATAAAACTCGGAAAGTTATCACCCACGTTGACAGGTTTGTTTGCAAGGAGCACGGTGTGTTAGTTTTTTCTTGGGAGATTGATTCAGTTTCAGAGCGAAATTATCACTTTGCAGCTCCAGAAATTAACTGGTGTGGCCGCACTCGTAGAGTTGCGTGCATTTCTGGTCGCCACATTATACGATGGATGTGAAAGCATTGGAAAGGGTGCAGAGGGCATTTTCTAGGATGTTGCCTTCTATGGAGAAATGGTCTTACGAGGAAAGGTTGAGGGACTTGAGGCGGTTTTTGATAGCGACAAGAAGTTTGAGGGCTGAATTTAGAGAGACATAGAAGATGATCAGAGGTTGCCATAAGGTGGACAGTGAAGGCATTTTTCTTCAAATGGTAATTTTGGCACAGGAGCACATCGATGTAAATTGAAGGTGATAGATACCGAGGTAGGTTCCTTTATCAGTGAGTAGAAAGGGTGCTGAATGCCTTGTCTTCAACACTCGTAGACTCAACAACTTTCAGGGCAATGAAATGGTCATTGTATAAACTTGCGGATTATGATGGTAAAATGCTCGTCAGATTGGTATCACAGGTCGGTGCAGCGTTAGGGCCAAAGTGAACTTTATTGCGGTGTAATATTCGGTCTTTGAAATGTTCTTCAGCTTGAAGTTGCAATCATCTCTGGTCACTATCAGTGAAACCAACACCTGGCGAGAACCGAATGTGCAACTTTGGCACCTTACGCACTTCCAGTCTGTCGTGCAATTACATCAAACTGACGAATTGCACCACTGGAGCTGCCGTGTACTGATGACCAATGGCTACTGATCTTACCACTGGGCCCCTCTAACCAATTACTTCTTTTTTGCTGAAGATCTGAAATGAAACACAGCGAAGAGAAAGTTATACTGATGATGGATTTTCGATTATGGAGCATCAGGTTCAGGAAAATGACATAGTAAAATGTGGTGAAAATAGGCATTATTGAATTCTGTGTTCGTTTACCATGGCTTCCTGCGTTGATCACAGGCAATGTCATGTCGCTACTGTACTGGGATTTTCCTTCTATCGGTATCAATTCGTCAGAGAATTCGATTCACTGGTACTTCACCAGTATCCTTTGGAATGTTCATACGGCACAATGACCCACACTGTACACAACGTCAACAATCTTCTGCATTACTACATCCAAGGACACGTCGCATGGTTTTTTTTATAAATAGTGAAAAATTAATCATGTTATACACGGGCAAATTGAATTTTAGTTTCATCAATAAAGTCGCAAGAATCCAGAGTAAGTTCCAAAATGTCAGAAATTCACGTTCATTACCTTGGCCAGAATTCTAGCCCAGCAAGAGGGAAATCTGTCCCTCAATCCCCAGCATCCATGTAATCGCTTGCTCCATGTGTCCACTTGGAAACCTATGTGAAGGGATGTTCAGCCTGACAGAGAACTTGTGAGAATCCTCCACTGTCTGACCTAAAGCTGAAACAGGAGCGATCTATTCCAGCTTGGAGGGTAGCGAAGTGGAGGTGAGACAGAAAATATTAATTGGTGTAGATTCACATTGTTCTAATTGTGATTGTTTAAAAACCTGGGCCAGAAAAGACTCAAGCAGAATGGAGCAAAAGTAGGCCATTCTTAACACCGCTCCTGCCCGGCCACGCCATTCTGTACCATCATAGCTCACACAGCACTTTTATGTCTTTTTCCATCGTATCCATATCATCGTGTTGCCAAGTGGCTAACACATATTTATCGATCTCTACCATAAATACACATCGAGGTTATTCATCGTTGAGAGGAAAATGTTGCATTTGGAGCCAGTTGGGTTTCTTCATGAATGTCATAGGTTTTGCAGATGAGCAGCCGAGTCTGGTCTGAACACCTTTCAAACCATAAACTAAAACTCGACTCTGATGAGATTTGCATCCACAAGTTTTGAATGGCAGTCTTAAGAAAGGCGTAGAAATTCAACGCGCTTTCCATTGCACCACAGAGTCGCGGCCTCACCCAGTTTTCAGCACAAAGGTTTGCCTTAGAACGATTTCGTTCGGGACATCCATCTCACATCTGTCTGACCTCGTCACACTTTCCAGAATCTGGTCCTTATCCACGTGTGCTCTGGATCTTCAAGTGTTCGGCTACATACTGCTGAAACATCCTCACAACACTGAGCATTACCACACGTTCAGATCAGAAATTCCAGATGAACAACACTCTATGGGTGAAAGCGTTTTTCCTAAATCTCCTCTAAACCGCTTTTCTCCTGCTTTTCATCTATGTCACTGGTTATTATTCCTTCCCGAAAAGCCTTATTCCTGTCATACATATCTATCCGCTTCATAATGCATGTTAATCAGTTTCTCACTCAGCCTTCTCTGTGCTTAGTTACACAGCCCCAGCTTAGTCATCTGCCTTCACAATGGGAATGGTCCAGCCCTTGGCATTATTTTCATCTCCTGTGAACTTCTCCGCCTGCAATCAGACGGTTCCTGCAGTCTTGCGATTACAACTGACCAATAAATGTTCTTTGAAGAAATGCCAAAATGGCTGAACAAAATCAGCAGCTCTTGTCCATCTCTGATGAGAAAGGACAGTGAACGCATCGAGTCCAATGATTCGTGTTGGGAACTGATGGGATGTATAGTTGGGTGAAAAATGTGGAAGAGGGCGGACAGGATCCAAAATGATTGAACTCGATGTTGGGTCCTGAAATCTGCATGGTCTTTCAGTAGAAAATGAGTTGCCGATCTTCCAGCTTGCGCTGTGCCTTGAAGGAGAACTGCAGGAGACCAGAGACTGGTATGATGGCTTGGGTACACAATGCAATGTTAAAGTGACAGGACAGTGGAAGACCGGGGTAATTTTTGTTGATTCTGGACAGAACTTAAGTGATCTCAGCTTTGTCACCGACTCTGTTTTCCTCTCTCCATTGTAGAGAGATCACATTCTCAGCAAGAACTACAGTTTTCTGGATTGAATGAAGTGCAGACAAATCACTGGAAGATGTGTCTGGAAGTTTCCACAGTGAGGAGAGACATCGGAAACCAGCAGGAAATGTATCTTACAACAGAGAACGTTACAGTGCAGTACAGGCACGTCGTCCCTCGATGGTGCACCGAACTGTGAAAATAATGTGATGTCCATTATAATGGAAAATTAACATTTCTTTTGAAACCAATAAAAGCACAGGGAAACAAAAAAAGTAAGGGCCTGACTTTTCAGAGGGCAAGTGTTGCAGACAGAAAGAAAATCTATGTATATTTAAACCGAACTAATAGCAGACGTACAAGGCCAACAAACTACCATATCAACAGCCAAGGAATTAGAAAAAAAAACAACTCCATATCTGGAAAGGAACTCGAATGTTTCAGGCCACTGACCTTGAAGTGTTGTTAAGAAGAAGCGAATTGTGCTTTAAAGGGAATATGGGAAAGCTATCAGGCACCCATTACATGAGGCGTCTTGCCAATGTATGACCTGGGACACGGGAAAACCTGAATTTGATGGAACTCCACGCGCTACATGCTGAAAACTTTCTGGCCCAAGAGAAGGAAAAACGGAAATTAAAGATGGAACAGCAAACACATAAAGCTCAGCTGACTATGATGCAAATGGTCGCCCAGCCGTTGGAAGGAGGTGCTGCGTGAAAAGAAGGGCTGGCAGAGGTAAATCTGGCGGGTGCTTTGTTTGCAGAGCAATGAGTGAGACAGTGCACGCCCAGACAGTCTCAATCGGCCGTGGAGGCTGGGCAGCAGGGTGACTAATGGAGGAAGGTTGAGGTGGAGGTGGGCAGCCCCAAAGTTACAGGTAAACCTCTTTGCTTTATGCTTGCAAACGAATAATCGCTTATGCTCATCTCTACTACTAACCTTATTGGCACTAAAACATGTACCACCGCTACACTGAGCATTGAGTTTGCGAAGCATGAACTATATTTTCAGTACAACGATGATGCATATAGGTCAATGCTTACATCTATGTTATATGTGGAAGGTGCACCTCTTACTTTTTTGGAAGATACAAGGGCAACATATTCAGGTCATAAATCAAGGCAGTTCAGAGAGTCGACGCAAATAAAGATGAACGGAAGTTTCCTGAACTTAATCGGTGCATCAGGAGTCGTGACACGAGAGAGATTTACCGCACCCCTATTGTGCAAAACCAGTAATGGGGAAACATTCCAATTCTTATTTTTGTTATCGGAATTCTGTTCTTTAAATCTGATGTCTCGGGATCTCATAGTGAGACTGGGGTCGGATTTGCGCAGTACCCCGACAGGCTTGCAGGTAATACAAAAAGAAGATTTAACAGTGCAGGCTGGAAAATACGAATCACGACCCCTGATGCATGTCAGAGAGCGATAGGTTCCATGAGCGATTCACTCACCCAGGAAGCAAGTAGCCATGTTAATCCCATTAACACCGATTTTCTTGCTGGAGATATGCTGCACTGCACAGCACACATACACCGCGATGATCCTGACAAATCATAAGAGAAGGATTGGTTCAGGAGATTGGTTAAACCAGATCAGTTGTTATTGTGTGAATTTTATTGGAATGATCACAGATGTGCTGTCACTTTAAACGTTTTTAAGTATCTGTGACGGTAAGTAGACCCTGTTTTTTTTGATGTGGAAGGCTTTTCTTCCTCACGGATCATTGGCGAAGGCATCCAGCGACAGGTGTCAGAATTTGGGACCATGGGTACGACAGGCACAAAAAACGAAAGATTGTAAATTCAGGGTCGGTGTGGTTATCTGCTTCAATGCAGTTATAAGGACGTATAGGAAGATACTAAATTGGCTAACTCAGGCAGACAGGGCACTCCGGGTAATCCCCACCAGGAGTTTCGTCTGGCGTTTACCTATGGTCGATGTGTCGGACCCAAGATTAAGAAGGGTCCCAACTGATTTCAGGGCAAAAGGCAAACACGATGTTACAACTTGTGAATCGGGGGAATGGAGGTTTGTTCATGACCTGCAGGTTATCAAGAACGCTGTTGTTCCACACACCCCAAATGTTCCCAACCCCTATATTATATTGGCTCAAGTTCCACCGGATGTAAATGGCTCTCTATTGTGGATTTAGCAAATGCCTTGTTTTGTGTACCGTTACCCGCCAACATTCAATTCTGGTTCACTTTTTCATTCAAAGGCAAATAGTATACTTTCACGTGACATTTTCAAGATTACTGTGAGTCCCCGCCATAATTAAAGAGGCTCTACACAGGAGTCTGGAGACTCTTGTTTTAACCTGGGGGATCAGCACTTCTGCAGTATGTAAGCGAATGCTTAATCGCAGCATCAACAGAGAAACAATGTGAGAAAGGTAGGCTTGCGATGTTCTGCCATCGAGTCTCGCAAAATTACAACTTGTGGAATAACAGTTGAAGTTCTTAGGTTTGAAGCCCGAGACCAGACGTGTAGGATTCACCAATTTAGAATCTGGATAGGCGTTTTATTGTGGATAGGTCAGCATTCAGAAGCAAAGAGATAGGCCAGTGTCTGGTATGTTGTAGCAACTACCCACGAGGTAGTCAAAGCGGGATCACTTCCTTCTCATCTGTCAGCGCAAGCAGCAGAGCTGATTGCCTTGATTGAGGCATGTAAATTGACCGAAGGCAGAACAGTGAATATTTACATCGACAGCAGATATGCATTCGGGGTTGTACATAATTTTGGATCCTTGTGGAAATACAAGGGCTTCTTGACCTCCACTGGAAAGCCAATCACATAACATTGCCAGATCTCTGACCTCCTGAAAGCAGTTCGATTGCCTAAATCAATCACTGTGTGTCCACGTGAAGCCCACAGGAAAAATTATGATTCAATTTCTCAAGGCAATGAAGATGTAGACTCAGCGGCAAGGACGGCAGCCAATCAGCCGCCAAGTGATCAGTTTGACATGTGTATGTCAAATATTTGTAATCCAAAGCAGACTTATGGGAGTTACAGTCGCAGGCCACATCGAAGGAGAAGCGTGAATGGACAAGGGCAGGGTGCAGAATGAGGGAATGAATGTAGTGTGGTCCCAATGGCAAACCCTGTCTACTACGATCTTTATTCCCTTTCTATGCCAAAGTTACACACGGTAAGGACCATTTGTCAAAAGTGGTGATGGACGACAATATTTCAGCATGCTGGTACAGAAAGGGATTTACTCATTACTCATAATAAAAATGTGAATAATCTGTTATCTATGCCACTAAAAATGTGGGGAGGGGAATACAAATGAATCAGGCAGAACACCCCCAATCCCAAAGACCCTTTGAACATTTACAGATGGATTTTATTGAACTAACACCCAGCGAAGGGAAAATGCATTGTCTGGTAATAGTTGATGTTTTCCCAAGGGATGGAAGTGCTCCCAAGTCTAAACAGGATGCCAGTGCGGTAGCCAAGGCTTTGCTAACTGAAAGAATTCCGAGATGGGGCATCCCTGAACGGGTAAGCAGCGACAATGGAATACCATTTATAAATATTGCCCTACAGCAGATCAGTGATTACTTGGGAATAAAGGTGAGGCAACATTTTGCCTATCACCCAGCGAGTGGTGGGGTAGTGGAAAGAGAGAAAAATACCCTTAAAAATAAATTGGCAAAATGTTGTGAGGAACCAGAGGTGACATGGACAAAGGCATTTCCAATTGTGCTAATGTATATGAAGGAGAGGAAGAGTAAATCTTAGGACGTTTGAAATTTTGTTTGGAAGGTGGCCCAATACAGGAATTGGCCCAAGACCGATTGTAAGACAGATAACAGAGCACTGTGAGGACGAGATGGTATGTTACGGTATAAAACTCTCCACACTTCTGTCTCAAATACAGAATCAAAAGAAGGGCAGCACTACCCCAATCAGCAGAAGGGAAGATGCACAATCACGAACCTGTAGACTGGATAGTGGTGAAAGACATCAGGAGCAAAAGCATGAAGGCGAAGAGCTGGCTGGGACCGTTCCAAGGGCTCCCTACAACACAGACAGCTGTTAAGATCGCGAAGGAGCCACGTTGATACACGCCAGCCATTGCAACCGTGTAGCTGACCTTGAGGAGACATCGGACAACACCGGATCCAAATAAGTGTAAGTAGTGATTAGAAGACTCATAGAAATATGGGGCTGCATGGCAGGACGAGTCGTGAA
This sequence comes from Chiloscyllium plagiosum, assembly GCF_037043375.1. Taxonomy (NCBI): domain Eukaryota; kingdom Metazoa; phylum Chordata; class Chondrichthyes; order Orectolobiformes; family Hemiscylliidae; genus Chiloscyllium; species Chiloscyllium plagiosum. The sequence goes on from NW_028270151.1 coordinate 100,764,195, forward strand.
GGCAGGAGTGTCTGGGATACAACTGCAGACGGCAATCTTAACCAAGGATGTTAAGTTGACATTTACATGCCACCCATGCCCGTTTGGTAACCAGGACCACTATAAATAAGTCAATAAATATTTACGCAGAGATCCTTGTGTACCCAGTTACTGGCACTAAGGAGTATCCACCACGACTACAGGTACACCTGACACGGGATATCGGTTTCCTTTTATCAATGAAGGAGGTGCCATGGCAAGGTTAATAATAACCAAGATTCAGAAGAACGATGAGGAAGCCTGGTGGTGTGGAATAGATAGACCCTTCTCCGATATCTATCGACAGGTGAATATAGTGGTACAGCCTCGCACCCACCCCACCCGAGATGCAGTGCAGAAGGTCCTCCAAGAAATAGTAGTTCCTGGACTCGAAAAGATGAATGTCCAACAACCCGCACTCCAGAAGAGCGGAAAGGCCTTTTCCAAGCTGACAGAAATGGAAGAAAGAAAGAAACTGATGTGCAGCTAAAATGATCACAAATGAAAAAAGCAAAAGTGGATTCATTGAGAAAACTTACAGCGCCATATTTCACTTTCCGTGGAAGTCTACTGTTAAGGACTGTATGAGTGACAGTAATAGGGTGGTTGTTATGGGGGACTTTAACTTTCCTGATATTGATTGGGAAAGCTATAGCTCAAGTTCGTTAGATGGGTCAGTGTTTGTTCAATGTGTGCAGGAGAGTTTCCTGACACAATATGTAGACAGGCCAACAAGAGGTGAGGCCATACTGGATTTGGTTCTGGGTAACGAACCAGGCCAGGTGTTAGAATTAGAGGTAGGTGAGCACTTTGGGGATAGTGACCATAATTCGGTGATTTTTACTCTCGTGATGGAGAGGGATAAGTGTGTACTACAGGGCAAGAGTTATAGCTGGGGTCAGGGAAATTATGATGCGGTGAGGCATGACTTAGGATGTGTGGCTTGGAAAAGTAGACTCCAAGGCAAGAGTGTAAATGATATGTGGAGCTTGTTCAAGGAGCAACTATTGAGTGTCCTTGATAATTATGTACCTGTCAGGCAGGGAGGAAAGGGTCGTGCGAGGGAGCCGTGGTTTAATAAGGAATTGGAATCCCTTGTTAAATGGAAGAGGGCGGCCTATCTCAAGATGAGACGTGAAGGTTCAATTGGGGCGATTGAGAGTTATAGGGTAGCCAGGAAGGACCTGAAGAGAGAGCTAAGAGCAGCAAGGAGGGGACATGAAAGGTCCTTAGTCGTTAGGATTAGGGAAAACCCTAAGGCTTTTTATCGGTATGTTAGGAATAAAAGAATGACTAGGGTAGGAATAGGTCCAGTCAAGGATAGTAGTGGGAAGTTGCGTGTGGAGGCGGAAGAGATTGGGGAGACACTGAATGAATACTTTTCTTCAGTATTTACTCAGGAACAGTGCATTGTCGTCGATGTGAATACTGAGTCACAAATAAGTAGAATGGATGGCTTTGAGGTATGTAGAGAGGAGGTGTTGGAAATCCTGGAAAAGGTGAAAATAGATAAATCCCCTGGGCCTGATGGCATTTATCCTAGGATTCTCTGGGAAGCAAGGGAGGAGATTGCAGAGCCATTGGCCTTGATTTTTATGTCCTCTTTGTCTACAGGAGTAGTGCCAGAAGACTGGAGGATAGCAAATGTGGTTCCCTTGTTCAAAAAGGAGAGTAGGGATAACCCTAGTAACTACAGGCCGGTGAGTCTCACTTCTATTGTGGGCAAAGTCTTAGAGAGAATTGTAAGGGATAGGATTTGTGCACACCTGGATAGGAATAATGTGATCAAGGATAGTCAGCATGGTTTTGTGAAGGGCAGGTCGTGCCTCACAAACCTTATTGAATTCTTTGAAAAGGTGACGAAGGAGGTTGATGAGGGGAAAGCGGTAGATGTGGTATATATGGATTTTAGTAAGGCGTTTGATAAGGTTCGCCATGGTAGGCTACTGCAGAAAATACGGAGATATGGCATTGAGGGTGAGTTGGAGGTTTGGATTAGGAATTGGCTGGATGGAAGAAGACAGAGGGTAGTAGTTGATGGCAAAGTTTCTTCATGGAGTGCCGTCACTAGCGGTGTTCCGCAAAGATCTGTTTTGGGACCATTGCTGTTTGTCATTTTTATAAATGACCTGGAAGAGGTGTTAGAAGGTTGGGTGAGCAAGTTTGCGGATGATACGAAGGTCGGAGGAGTTGTTGACAGTGAGGAAGGGTGTGGCAGGTTACAGCAGGATATAGAGAAGCTGCAGAGCTGGGCAGAAAGGTGGCAAATGGAATTCAATGTAGCTAAGTGTGAGGTGATTCACTTTGGGAAGAATAACAAAAAGATGGGGTACTGGGCTAATGGTCGGATACTTGGTAGTGTGGATGAGCAGAGGGATCTTGGTGTCCATGTACACAGATCTCTGAAAGTTGCCACCCAGGTAAATAGTGCGGTGAGGAAGGCATATGGCGAACTGGCTTTTATTGGGAGAGGAATTGAGTTCCGGAGTCCTGAGGTCATGATGCAGTTGTATAAGACTCTGGTGCGGCCGCATCTGGAATATTGTGTGCAGTTTTGGTCGCCATACTATAGGAAGGATGTGGAGGCACTGGAACGGGTGCAGAGGAGGTTTACCAGAATGTTGCCTGGTATGGAAGGAAGATCGTATGAGGAAAGACTGAGACACTTGGGGCTGTTTTCATTAGAGAAAAGAAGGTTTAGGGGTGACTTGATTGAGGTGTACAAGATGATTATGAGGTTAGATAGGGTTGACAGTGTGAACCTTTTCCCGCGTATGGAGTCGGGTATTACAAGGGGGCAAAGCTTTAAATTTAGGGGGGGGGGGTAGATATAGGACTGACGTTAGGGGTAGGTTCTTCACTCAGCGAGTCGTAAGTTCATGGAATGCCCTGTCAGTAGCAGTGGTGGACTCTCCCTCTTTATGGGCATTTAAGCGGGCATTGGATAGGTATATGGAGGATAGTGGGTTAGTATAGGTTAGGTGGGCTTGGATCGGCGCAACATCGAGGGCCAAAAGGCCTGTACTGCGCTGTATTCTTCTATGTTCTATGTTCTATGACTCAGTGGTCTCACTGCTGTAGCAATGGGGGATTTCCTCTGACCGTTTATGTTGTTGACAACCTTCCCAAAGCAGCGAATGTTGTATTAATCGAGTATTGTCACAAACAGGATTCAGACTAGCATAAAACAAAGAAGTACGAATCCTGGAAATCTGAATCAACAACAGAAATTGACAGAGAAACTCTGCAGGCCTGACAGCATCTGTGGAGACAAAGAGATTTAATGTTTCTCTCAGAGATTCAGGCTACTTATGCTTTTTATTGTTTTATTACCTGGGTAATTGTCAATTTCACTTCGTGAAACAGCATACTTACCAGAATCTCTCATTAACTGACAGACGTCATCTGTAAAAATGCAAAATTCCTTTATCGGCTGTAATACTGTTGCTGTTGCCCTGAGTTGGTGAAAGGCTGGCCTTCATGACCTTTTTCTTCTCCTTTCTGTCGATGAGCAGCCATGGTGAATGGAGAATTTCTGTTTGTCTCCCTTTGTCTCTCTGTACTATCTCACTCTCTTCGACATTCTCACACTCTCTGTCTGTCAATATCCCTCATTTTTCATTTCTTTTCTTGGAAAAGTGTTAAAATAGAAGGCTGTTCCGTGGCTTTCTCCGCCCCCCGCCCCCCGACCAGAGTGTGTAGAACTGGACTCATAGTCTCCAAGTAATGTCTGTGTTACTTAGGTCTGAGATCAGGTGACATTTGTTCACTGAAAACGTAATGAGCTTTGACAATTCTAAATAGTATTCATAATAGACCAGAATAAAAAAAGCAGTTTCTCTCCAATTATAGGATTACTATGATGCCATTGCCGTTTGCCTAAAATCAATGAATGGTGACAGCAGACAATGAGAGCAATTATCTCATTGGATGCGTTATTATTACAACATCGTCCTGCAAGTCTGCAGTGTCTCCTGCGTCTCTTCATTATTCCCAAAAAACTTGAAAAGACGGACGGAGAATAATAGTAGAAGAGATAGACAAATCCTTGTCGAACAGAGTAAAAAGAACTCTGCGTTGAATTAGCAGGATAGAACATAGATGAATGGATCCACATCAGGCGGTAGGGCTTGGTAGCACGAAATAACAACGGTCTGAGCTCAAACACAAAAAGCATGCTGATCCATCACTTTCGCGATGTTGGATAAACAATACGGCTTTTACAAGAAGTTTAAACAATGAACTTTCAATGTACAGAACATTTAACAGCATTTGACAGCATTTGACACCATTAACGCCTGGTTACTACCATATGCTTAAACTGACGAAACCACAGACACTGTTCTTCAAAGCAATAAGGGCATTTAATGAAGTATTTGCTCACAGTTATCCAGACCACCTTTCTGTAACAAAGCTGCTCGATGAGAATTTATATCAACGTCCTCTTGTGCAGGAAAGAAGTTCACAGCTGGCGACTCTCCACTGAAAATGTACAGGAAGAGGCAATCTCTTTTTGCTTTGATTTCAAACTGATGCCTTCACCTCTTTAACCTGACAGGATAAACGATATGCGTTCATCCTCTCGGGGCCGATTTACCGCGTGAATATGCACAGAGGGAAACTCATACTAAGAGACCAGGGTAATTGTGGTGAATTTACCAGGAGTGGTGTGTGCGTCGGTGTTAACAGTGGGCAGGAAGGGCTAAATCATTGACACTGACATTGATCCTTGTACCAACAGCCCCTCACTCACTTTCTGCCTCATTCATCCCAGTCATCATTGACTTTCAGTTTATCCTACTTTCCCTTCGAAACTTTACACTTGTTCCGGACCACTTTCGGGTGTCCACTTGGAAACTGCAGCTTTTTCAAACGAAATTCTGGAGAATGCACGTCACTCTTTGGGATAGGCTTCACTGCCCAACCATAATTACTCAAGAGATTGAGATGATAAGTTACTTTACTTCGTCCTCGAAGTGCTCAACACAGTGATACAGCCATGATGTCGATAGGGAGGGAGTTCCAAGAATTAGACATAGCGACATTGAATGAATAGCGAGATAGTTTCAGCTCAGAAAGGCGAGATCCTGAGAGGGGATTTGCAGTGACAATTTATTCGTGTATGTGCTGCCATGGCTGCCAGAGGATGTGGTGGAGGCTCGTACAATTGCAACATTCAAGAGGCATTTGAAATGGTATATAAGTACCATTTGGGTTTGGAGGGATATGGGCTATGTGTTGGCAAGAGGGACCAAATTGGGTTGGGATTTCCGGTAAGCATGAACAGGTTTGAACGAAGGGTCTGTTTCCCTGCAGGACATCTCTATGTCTCTATGATTCCAGTTGGATGCAATCAATCAGTGGATTCCTTCTGGCAGAACCGGGTCTGTGCTCTCTGTGGAAGCAGAAAATGGTTTTCATTCAGATTAGCCACAAGAAGAGGAGAAATAAATCTTCATTTCCTGACTTGGAATTTTATCCAGGCCTGGGCGATTCAAACCCAGACTCTGAAGCAGGGACTCCACTGAAGTTCACAATAACCCTTTCGACCTAACCTGTACAAACTCTTGTGCCTATCGTTCTTTGTCCCCACATTTTGAAGCACCGGTCCTTGCCGTGGGTGGTGAAGGAGCTAACTACTGCCTCGCAGAAAAACCGTGGGGTCAGAGACGCGATCGATCTGTCATGCAGCGGGGATTGCATTGCTCAGAACAGACGTGTTTGCTGTGTGGGACTGAAATTGAGCTCGATCACACACAGATACGGTGTAACAGCTGCCAGCAGATGTGGAGACGGTTGGGACGGTTTCATTCGCACTCTGGGAAAAAGACTGGATCCTAAATTCAGGGGGGCTAAAAGTATCACAGATAGAAGGCTGAAAATTAGTTTGGGAACGATATGAGTCATGACCGAATGGCGGCAGACCAGATGAGCTGAAAGCTCTAACTGTCCTCCGATGCCTTCTGGTCTCTTGCCATCCATTATCTAAGGAAATAGAAACAGAGTTAATCGTGCATTTCGAAGGCCTCCTCTGATAACTTGGCGAGGTGAGAGATGAAACAGTTCTGCTATTAAATTTTGAGACTGGGAGAATGTTTGGGGACGGAGTAATAAAAGAGAAACTGAGTATCAAGTTGAGAGTCAGGAGATATTCAATAAAAAGGTAGACGGAGATGGACATGGAGAAATAAATGTCACTGGTCTTGAATACTGAACTCGGTTTTCCTTTCCAAGATTCTACCAGACCTGCTGAGATTTTCCCGCAATTTCTTTTTTTGGTACTGAAACAGAAGGGAGAAGTGTGACCCTGGACCAGCTATGTCTGCTCTGTGGACGTTTGAATTCCCTGTTCGAACAAATCACTTCTGACCCACACAGAAACCTCACTATCCTGCATCACCCCCATCCATGTTACTGTCAATAAGCTGTTCATGACGTAAACGCATATTGGTACACAACAGCATCATTTACCGAGGGAATTGGGAAAATTTCAGGGAGAGTTCCATTCGGTTTCCATCAGAGCATTCTCATTCAGTTAATTCTATTGCAGCACCATTTGACATGCAGCTGTCACTGTCATGTGGCCATTCGCATTCAACGTCTCTGGACATTTTGGTTGGGGCACGTTTGGAATGGTACCTCACATTTTGGAAGAGACATCGTTTAAAGCATATTCGGCTGAACTGATAACCTTGTCTCTTGCACCTGCAGTACAGTGGAGACAGTTTTCACTCAGAAACTAAGAGATGATCAAAAACGGAGGAAAAAATGTGTCAACAAAACCTGCCTCAGCGAGCGAATTCGCTCTTGCAACATTAATGGAAAGTGGCAAACATATTAACAAACAACAGCGCCCTGCATGGGTCTCGACCGCACATCATTGAGATTAAAGGTCTCAGACTCTACCGACTGAGCGAGCCAGGACAGGACTGGTGTTGGTTAATTTATCATTTCATACTGAGTTGAATTCTGCTGACACGGCAATTTTCAAAAATCTTGTTCATTCCTCCCCATTGCAAGTAACATTATTAAAGTCTTTCAATTCTCAGATTTATTCCTTCAAACGATTACAATCCATTTAGGCCTTGCCCCAGGATTTACGATTCTCTGTTAATATTTTCATATTTTGACCCTGATCCTTAGGTCGCCGAAGTGATTCCCAGACAATCTGGCAGACTGCAAATCAATCGGGAAAATACCTCAGGAAATCAAATCATTTCTGATTAGAGTATAGGGAATCCAATCTGCTGAAGAGACAGAGTCATCACAATCAACACTTTCTTTGTTCTACCTGCCTACAAAATTTACCACTTCTAATATTCGAGACAGGAATTCTGATTATAATTTTTTTTAAAAACAGGAACAACCTTCTGAAGCCATTTCCAATTTGAACTAGAATTTTTACCCTTTCACACGGTAACAGCCGTTCCTGAGGAAGGAGTTTCCATGAGCTGTGTCCCAGGTCTGGGCAGGAAGCCGCTGATTGAAACGGCAGTAGCCCCTTTCTGTTGGCAGCGGGGGCTTGTAGAGAGTGGGATCACATTCTGCTGCACGTGACCGTTTCACTCACTGCGGACTCAGGGTCAATCATGGATGAGTTCTCGAGGTTGTATGTCAGTACATGGTCGGTCTCAATACTTAGAGTCATAGAGTCATAGAGATGTATAGCTCTGTGCTCTTTTTGGGCTAGGAGAACCAACATTTCAGCCAAATGCTCTGACCATTTGAGACACAGCAACTGGCAGCAAAATTGTGCGTGTACACATCCAAACGCACAGTGCTCGAGAGGATGTGGACAGCAGTAGTTCTCATTATTTTAAGAATCAGTTGCTCATGTACCCGTGTTTATCGCAGAGAGGGTGAGAGACCCGAGGAGTAACAAATACACCCATAAAATAATATCAGGACCTGTGTAGTTCATTCATAAAAAGCTGCCTGCTGTTGTTCTATTGCAAAGTTGGGTTTCAAACCCACGACGCAACAGAGACTGGACCCTAAACCCAGCGCATGAAACCTCTCTGGATTAGTGGTGCTGGAAGAGCACAGCAGTTCAGGCAGCATCCGAGGAGCAGTAAAATCGACGTTTCAGGCAAAAGCCCTTCATCAGGAATACAGGGTTTCACCCGAAACGTCGATTTCACTGCTCCTCGGATGCTGCCTGAACTGCTGCGCTCTTCAAAACCACTCATCCTGAATCTGGTCTCCAGCATCTGTATTCATTGTTTTTTACCTGCATTAAACTACTCAGCGACGCTCCCTGACGATAACTAAGCGCCAAACCTGTCAAGACTAATGTTTCAGCATCGCCTCAGTTCAGGCAATTTCCCCTGGCACTTTCTATGAATACCTCCGCATAATTAAAAATAATATTTACAACGATTTGAAAGGTTTGCACGGTGTGGGCATTAGTGAGAAGCGGAATATTCTTCGACAGTTTTCCCTGGAGCTTCAGGCCTGAGGGATGTCCTTGGAAAAGTTTACAAAATCATGACGTAGACGAGCAGAGAACATAGTCAATCTGCACTTTTTTCAGAAGTCACGCGAGTTTAAAGTGAGATAGCATAGTTTTAATGTGAGAGCAGTACAATTTGAAAGGGATGTGAGCGACACTTGATTTAATACAGACATTTTTGTGCGTGTGGAATAAATTGCCACATTTAGTGGTAGAGTTTGGTGCACTCACAACACTTCAAAGGCATCTAAATGGGTATACAGAAAGGAAGTGTTCGGAGAGATAAGGGACAAATATTGAAAAATATGTTTAGATTAGTTACGGTCATCTGTTCAGTAGGTGCAAGTTGGATAGGAAGGTTTGCTTCTGTGCTCGGCAATTCTGTGACACTCCAGTACCTGACAACAGTTTCAATAGACCACTTGCAAAAACGCATGCTGTTTGTTACTAAGTCAGCGTGTTTGAATTTTATTTTTCTTGAGGCGTAATGTTTTGAAATGACACAGAGAGGAATGTTTTCCAGACATTTACAGACAATGACCATTCTCCTTGACACATTCCCAAGTTCTCCATCAAATAATTTCGTTGACTAAAAAAACCTCACAAATCGTGTTGTCCCATCAACTCTCCAGTGAATCCAAAAACTGACAGCTCTTAACGTGGACCAGGTGCAAAACTCAAAAGGCAGAGTAATTATCAGACACACAAACTCATTACTTCTGTCTGTGAGGCAGTGCGAGACGTGTGTGTCAAGAACTGCTCACACAAATAGCACCGAAGCAATTCTAAACGGAGCTTCCCGACATTCTGGAGATTTAGTGCATTGCCAAGTAACAGAAAGTGCTCAAGTAACATAAAACATAACAGAAAAATGTACCATGCAAAGTGAATATTACCAATTATATTCTCGATTAAATTAGCTCAACAATGCGCTGGTGCCTCCATCTGATCGAGCGAGCCAACCTCCATCCTCCCTCACCAGAACAGTAATGAAGGAAATGAGAGAAATATAACAAAGTTTTACGTTGCGATTGCCCAACTTTTAGCCACAACAACAAAAAACGAGGGAGCAGATTTAGTGCAGGATCTGGCTTCACAACAGCGGTGAAATAACGACGTCCACTCACTTTCAGGGAAAACTGTGAACAACTCAGATTGTCCAGAATATGAAAACACAGCGCAGGCTGTTTAGTTCCCATATTCTACTGCTGCCCTGACATTCATACGAAAATGTACCTTTCAAAAAGAGCGTTTGTAGCTGTGGAATGACAGTGGCAGCTGTTTCCCCTCGCTCTTACTGCCGCCCTTGGTAGTGTAGGGGCTGGTATTCTCATCTTACACGCGGTCGTTGAGTGTGCAATTCTCTGTTGTGGAAAAGCGGAGTGTTTTGGAGCAGAAAGATGTGAAGTTCGGATGCTTCTGGATTTCTTGTTGAAAAGTTCGGTGACTCGAGGAAGATGGTTTGCAGACTTTTCCTCGCCTGTCTGGGTGACATTATCAGCGCTGCAGAGGTTCCTGTGAAACGCCGCTCTCATGTTTTGGTCCGAATTCATTTGGTTTCACTCCCGCTGCATCCGTTTGTTGGGATTGCAGATTGGGTCCAACGGATGGAATCCGTGGATGAGTGCCCTGCTTCCAGGAATTGTCTGGCTGTCTTCTGCTTGCCCTGTCCTATTATTGTTGTGCTATTCTAGTCGAATGTGTGGCCCTTGCCGTTTGTACGTATTGCTACTAGGGACTGCTGGACTGACGCCCACACAAATTCTTTGCCAAGAACCAATATCCACACACCTTCATTCGCAGATGCATGGCACACAAAGTTCGCAACGAGGATATGCTTTGAGGTAATTATTAAATCATGCTTCCCTGTATTAAAAACAAATTCTGGAAAACGATATCCAGACTCCTCCGAACACTCGGACTTATGACAGCTCAGAAACCGAGAGCCTCACTCAGACAACAACTCACGAGAAAACAAGGCCCAATATGCATAATGTGCAGGTCAAACGTGGTTGACGAGATTCCACGCAGGGACTGCACGAAACACGACATAGGAGAAAGAGGCTGACAACTAGAGAGCTGCATTCATAATTTCATCTGGACTGTAAACGCCTCGGACAGCTGTTCCTTGCAGTTATGCACAGAATATTGAATGTCTCTGATTCCAGGGCTTGGAACTCGGATGATATGACCGTCTGCAGCACTGGTTACTTCCTTGTGTGAGGTAACTCCTGATGGAACACATGTAACACTCTATTGCTCATTGATAAATATATCCAAAATAGGAGCTCATAGCAGCATTCCTGTTGTCTTTCTGTTGCTGTCCCTGACATGCCCTGTGGCACTGCACTTATTCTATGTTTCCTGAGGGTTTGGCACATGCTTCCACGATCGTATTATGGGCAGTAATCTGCATTTTCGCTTCAAGGACACGTGTGTGAAGCGGAGGTCCACCATTCTCGATGCTATTTTTCTCTTCTTATGCGCAACTGCAGTACAGTAAAGGATCAATTAATATTGTAAGATGATATACAGAGGCCTGTGAAATATTGAAGTTTTAATGACATCTCTGCAATGGTTATAGATTACCTTGATTCAGGAAATAAGGATGTAAAGTCTGTTTGGCTGGAGTTGAGGAACAGTGAGGAATGAACTCACAAGCATGTGTAGTTTACAAGCCCACTCGCAGTAACCACAAAGCGAAATAAATCGTACAAGGAAAAAATATTGTGTGTGAGTGACAAAAATGGCAATAGTCATGCGTGATCTTAACTTCCCATCTAAAACTCTCGGTTCCATTGTAAAAACGTTTGGAGAACCATAATCAAAAACATCCCACATGTCCCATAAAACATCACGAGGGATATCTTGGTAATTGCTTACTCTACTGGTGACTTAATTTTCCTATTTTCTTGGAAACCATCTCTTTAATTGTGAGCATCAGAAAAAGCTTTCTTTTGCCAGCAAGAAATAAATTTGTGATTAACCTTTGTTCGTTTCATGTACAAGAACACTGAGACTCCTCTGCACTGCACATCTTTTGCGTTTCTATCGATTTTAATAGTAGCGTGTCTTTTGATTCTTCCCAACAAAGTATATGACCTCGCATTCCCGACATGAAACTGCATCTGCCAAGAATACTCCAATTGTTGGAGGGAATCCTGAGGAACAGAATGTACATGTATTTGGAAAGACAAGGACTGATTCGGGACAGTTAACATGGCTTTGTGCGTGGGAAATCATGTCTCACAAATTTGATTGAGTTTTTTGAAGAAGTAACAAAGAAGATTGATGAGGGCAGAGCAGTAAATGTGATCTATATGGACTTCAGTAAGGCGTTCAACAATGTTCCCCATGGGAGACTGATTGGCAAGGTTAGATCTCATGTAACAGCAGTGGACCTAATACCAACCCTTGTAGTACGCGGCCAGTACCTGGACACCAAGAAGAACATGTTCCATCAACTACAACACTGTTTTCTATTGGCAAGCCAATTACTGATCAAAGCTGCAATCTCTCCCACAATTCCATTCCATTGTGGGGAACCTTATCGAACAACTTTCTGAAACCCATATACACCACATCAACCGGTTTACTGTCATCTCCCTGTTTGGTCACTTTGTCAAAAAAGTCAATAAGATTCATTAGGCAAGGCATACCCATCACAAAACCGTGCTGACTGTCCCTGATCAGATTATTCTTTTCTAGATGGTCATAAATCCTACCTATAATAACCTTTTCCAACACATTACCAACAACTGCAGTGAGACTCACTGGTCTGTAATTACCAGGGTTGTCTCTACGACACTTTTTGAACACGGCAACAACATATGCTATATTCCATTCCACAGGAACTATTCCTGTAGACAACGATGATTTGACGATCGATGCCAAAGGCTCATCAATCTCTTCCCTTGCTTCCCAGAGGATCCTAGGACAGATCCCATCCGGCCCAGGGGACTTGTCTGTTATCACACTCTGCAGTATTTCTATCACCTAATCCTTGTGAACCTCAATCTCTAGTACTCTGGAAGCAAGTATCTCAGTATCTTCCTCGCCAACATTTTCATTTTCTATAGCGAACACTGTCGAAAAATATTTATGTAGTGCTTCCCCTATCTCCTCTGACTCCACACACAACTTCCCATTATTATCCTTGATTGTCCCAAATTTAACTCTCGTCATTCTTTTAATCCTGACATACCTATGGAAAACCTTAGGGTTAACCCTGATCCTATCTGCCAACAAATTCACATGTCTCCTCCTGGCTCTTCTCAGCTCTGTTTCGATCTTTCCTGATATCGTTGGAACCCTCAAGCGCTCTAACTGAGTTTTCACATTTTGTCCTGACATAAGACTTCTTGTTCTTCTTGACCAGGGCTTCCACTTCCTTTGTAAACCACGGCTCACTCGTTCTATATCTTCCTCGCTGCCTGACAGGTACATACTTATCTAGGACACACAGGAGCTTTTCCTTGAATAAGCTCCACATTTTAATGTGCTCACCCCCTGCAGTTTCCTACCCCATTCTACCTTTCCTAAATCTTACCTCATCTTCCTAAATCTTGGGACTTGTGCCTCACAACACACTTCACATTCAACAACCAGATATACGAACAAATCAACGGAACACCCATGGGCTCACCAATCTCGGGACTCATAGCAGAAGCAGTAATGCAAAGGTTAGAGCAGTCTTACCGCAAATTCAACCCAAACACTGGTTCAGATACGTGGATGACACCTTTGTAATAATTAAAAACACGGAAATAGAGAAACCACACAGGATCATCAACTCCACACTCACAGGAATCCGATTCACCAGAGAGGAAGAAAAGGACAACCAACTCCCATTCCTAGACGTGATGGTACAGAGAATACCTAACGGAGAATTCGCCACAAAGGTACACAGGAAAGCCACACACACAGACCAAGTCCTGAATTATGAGAGCAACCACCCCAACATACACAAACGAAGTTGCATCAAGACACTATTCAAAAGGGGCACAACACACTGCAGCACACCAGAACTGCAAAAAGAGGAAGAGGAACACCGATACAAGGTATTCGCCGAAAACGGATATCCTCGCAATTTTATCAACAGATGCCTAAGGGATAGACCACGGAATGAGGACATGCCACAACCCAAAGGACTAGCCACACTACCACACATCAAGAACATCTCCGAACTGACAGCCAGACTACTGCGACCACTAGGACTCTTAACAGCACACAAACCAACAGCCACACTCAGACAACAGCTTACCAGAACTAAGGACGCGATACCCAACATGAGCAAAACTAATGGAGTTTCCAAAATCCCATGCAAGGACTGCACAAACACTATATAGGACAAACAGGAAGACAGCTAACGATCCGCATCCAGGAACATTAACTCGCCACGAAACGAAGCGACCAACTATGCGTAGTCGCCACACACACAGACGACAAGCAACATGAATTCGAGTGGGACAACACTACTATTATAGGGCAAGCCAAACAAAGAACAGCCAGGGAATTCCCAGAAGCATGGCACTCATCCACAAACTCCATCAACAAACACATCGACTTGGACCCAATATACAAGCCACTGCAGCGGAGAGCTGAAACTGACAACAGGAAGCGGCAAGGACAGGCCACTATAAATGCCGCAGGAAACACCACAGAAGCGCTTCACAGGAGGCTCCCAAGCACTGAGGATGCCACCTAGACAGGGGACGAAACGTTTCCAACAAAAACTTCCAGCTCGGCGAACAGAAACACATCATTGTCTTGAGTGTTCCAGAGTTTTTCATTGTCCCAGAGTCCAGATGAAGTTTGTATTCCTCACGTACGGGAACGAGAATTCTTTCAATGTCTCAGATCAGTTCCTGTCCCGACAACATCAGAGTCAATGTCCCGTCCTCTACTCGGTCGTACAGTTCACACTTCTTCATTCTCCTCTGATTCCATTTCCCAAAGAGTTTATCAAGATTTACAAAGCTGGAGTCTAAATTATATGGTTTGCTTCCTAAACATTGTTCCAACTGCCAACTGACAATATTTTCACAGTATCTCTTCACAATCCTCTGGCTTGCACCATGACCATGGATAAGAATCCCATTTGGTGGAGAGATTCCCGAGGCTGATGAGTTTCACTTTGGAACAAAGATGGTTAAGTGGCGATTTCCTGCGGTTGTTTGTAATGACCGGAGAGGGAGCGGTGGGGAATGAGCACTTTGACGAGCAGGAGGAAGTGTTGCCACTGACCCGAGTCAGAGAACAGTGGACAGGGATTAAAGGAATCTGATGAAAAGCAGCACTTCTGCTCAGGACGTTCAATAACAACTGCAGAAACCCGATGTGTCGAGCAGTGTATCTGGAAAGAGAAATAGAGATAACGCTTTAAATATGGAACATTTCTGATGAAGAACTCGAGTTTCCCAAGTCTAATCAAATTACCGGACTGGTTTGCAAAATAGGTTTTCTTATTTTTGAGCAAAAATTGTTCCAGCAGGAAAGCATTCATAACGTAGTCAGTAGGATTCGAACCTACGTGGGGAAACCCCAAAGAATTTCTAATCCATCGCCTTAACCACTCGGCCATGACTACAGACAGCTCAGCAGCCCTGAGCATTGACCAAATCAGCCGTGATCTCATTGAAAGCTGTCGCTGACTTGATGCGGGAAATGTTTCCATCTCCTTTCATACCTTTGCTGTCATTTGTAAGGTGCGAGACACCAATGTAAAAAAAAAGAAAAGCACAAAGGTAGAAAAAGATATTTGCAGCCAAACTGAGTCAAAATTATTTATTAACAGGAAAATCACACTTGGCAATTTGCTAGACTTCTTTGCGAACATGACCAGCAGAGGTCAGCAAGGGAGCTATTGATCTGAGTATTTTTGGACCTGAAGCAAACAAAGGTTAGTGACATATTCATTTCTTTTTGTGGCAAACGAAAGGGTCTTTCCTGATGGTTACAATGAAAGAAATGGTTCCCAATAAAATATAGAGATTAAGTCGCATCTAGATATACTTCAATGTGATACGATTCACTTTCAGTCCCTCATTCCCCCAGAGATGGATGGGGTGAGTTACTTTCCTTCACTTCTCAACTCCTCAGCATGGATGTACAGACATGAAATCGCGAGAGATGGAGTTCTTGAATTGGGAACCAGAGACACCGAAGTAACTCGTCAAAAGTGAGCACTGCTGATGCTGGAAACCAGATTTTAGATCAGAGTGATGCTGGAAAAGCACAGCAGATCAGGCAGCATCCGAGGAGCAGGAGAATCGACGTTTCTGTTGCCAGTCTTGCTGAGTTCCGCAAACAATTTTCGTTTTTGGCTCAGATTTGCAGCCTTCATAATGTTTTGGGGAAAAAACAATGACTTGCTCGCATCAGAAAATCGGCAGAATTACTGGTACACCGATATGTTTGCTGAACAATAAAACCATTCCACGATCTGGGCCACGGTGCTGAGAGCACAGAATCCTCACAAGTAAATAACAAGACAAGGCGATCGATACGATCGTATTTGGTGTAAATAAAACACCCTTTCTGAACATTTTCGTAGCAGATTATTTTCTACTTGTCTTCTAAGATTTACAAAGTGGGAAAAGGCCATTCCACCCATTGTGCATTGCGGCTAATCAGAGAGCCATCTATTCTAGTCGCAGTTTCCAACTTTGTCCAAAAGTTTGGTCATGGTGTCATGCAGAAACTCAGCGAGTTCACTCAGACATTTTTGTGTGTGCAGAATGATTTGACACATTTAAGGCAAATTCAACGGCATTCGAATGGGTATATACACAGGAAGCGTTCGGAGAGATACGGAACACATTTTGGCAAATATGGTTCAATTAATTTCGGTTATCTGTTCAGCAGGGACAGGTTCG
The DNA here is from genome assembly GCF_037043375.1 of Chiloscyllium plagiosum. Lineage (NCBI taxonomy): Eukaryota > Metazoa > Chordata > Chondrichthyes > Orectolobiformes > Hemiscylliidae > Chiloscyllium > Chiloscyllium plagiosum. The sequence continues at coordinate 100,780,542 of NW_028270151.1, forward strand.
ATTGTAGGGTCTATTTCCATGCTCGGAATCTTTGATGTGCTCCCGCAGCTGACACCAGTTTTAATGGACCATTTGCAAAAGAATGCACTCTGTTTGCTACGCAGTCAGCGTGTTTGCCTATATTTCTGGAGGGTGGATGGGACGAGTTGACCCAGCGATGAGGGTCTTTCCGGACTTTTGCTGCCAATGACCATTCGTTTAGCACCTTCCCAACTTTGCCATCAAAGGGTTTGGGTGAAGAATAATACCGCACGGATAATGTTACCCCCCTCAGCTCTCCAACGAATCCAGAAACTGACAGCTCTTCATGTGGAACAGAAGACACACCGAAGCATGCATGCTGCCTTTGCTGCAGTGCAAGCCGATTATGTCATGAACTGCTCAGAGAAACGGCAGCGAGGCAATTCAGGACATACTGGAGAATTAGTGCATTGCCAAGTCACAGGAAGTGCTCAACAAACATAAAACAAAACGGAACAGCAATGAAGTTTACCAATTGCACTCGTGATGAAATTAGGTCAACAATGCGCTGATGTTTCCATCTGATCGAGAGGACCAATCACCAGTCCCCTTCACCAGGACAGTCATGAAGGAAATGAGAGAAATACAAAAAAACATTTCTCATCGCGGTTGCCAACCTTTTCGCCACTGCAACAACAAAAACGACGAGCAGATACAATGCAGAATCTGGTTTCATATCAGCAATGAAATAGTAATATCCATTCACTTTCAGTGAAAACGGTGAACAAAGGAAATTGTCTGAAATATGAATACCCAGTGCAGGCTACTTGGTTCCCCGATTATACTGCTGCACAGACTTTCATATTTAAAGGTACCTTTCAAAAAGAGTGTTGGTGGCTGTCCATATGACAATGGAAATTGTTGCCCTCGCTCTCACTGCCATTATTGATCGTGTTGGGTTTGGCATCCTCACCTTGCACGCGGGAGTTCAGTGTACAATTCTCTGCTGTGAAAAATCGGAGTGCTTTGGAGTAGAAAGATGCGAAGCTCGTGTGCTTCATGGAGATGTTGTTGGAATGTTTTGCGGTGCTGGGAAGTGGGATCCTCACAGTTCTAGGTACAATCCTCAGGGTTGCAGAGCCTGTTGTGAAGCCGACTGTCCTGTGGTGGTTGGAATTGATTTAGTTTCAGTGCCGCTGGGTCCAGTTGTTGGTGTTGCAGATTGGATCCTGATCAATGTGTTTATTGATGGAATCCATGGATGGGTGCCCTGCTTCTAGAAAATCTCTGGCTGCCTTCTGATTGCCATGTTCTATTACTGTTGTGCTGCTCTCGAGGATGCTCTCTGTCTGTACGTATAGCTACTCGGGACAGCTGGCCGTGGCAATTAGTGACGGCCACACAAATTCTTTGCCAAGAATATGTATCCCACAACTGCATTCCCAGATGTCTGGCACACTAATTCGTCAACTAGGATATGCCATAAAGCAATTGAAACACCATGCTTCACTTTAATAAAATAAATTTCTGGAAACTGATAGCCAGACTCCTCTGAACACACGGATTTACGACAGCACATAAACCAAAACCTCGCTGAGGGAAAGCTCACCAGAAAACAATATCCAATGCCCATCTTGTGCAGGACAAATGTGGTTGTCAAGATTCCACGTAGGGACTGCACGAAACACTATATCGGAGAAACAGTCGGACAACTAGCGAGCTGCAATCATGAACTTCAGCCAGCCCGTATACGCCACGGGCAGATGTTCTTGTAGTTGTATGTAGGGCATTGAGTGTTTCTGATTCAGGGGCTTGGACCGTCTGTAGCACTGGTTAATTCCTTGTGTTGTAACTACTGTGAGAACATATGTAAAACTCGATTGCTCATTGAGATGTACATCCAAAATTTTAGCCGAGAGAAGGAATTTGGTGGTTTTTCTGGTGCTGTTCCTGTCATGCCCTATGGAACTGGACTTATTGTGTGCTTCCTGACGGTTCGGTGCATGCTTCTGTGATCGTATTTTGGGCAGAAACCTGCGTTTTAGCTTCAATAGCGTGCGTTTGCAAATCTGGTACACCTCCCTGTATTTTGTTATCTCTTATTGTGTGCAATTGCAACACGGCAAATTATTAATTTACATTGGAAGGTGACAAACGGAGGCGTGTGAAATGCCAAGGTATTAGTGACATTTATCAATTGGTTGCATATTACTTTGATTCAGGAGATAAGGATGTAAAACGTGTTTGTGGAGAAATGAGGACCAGTGAGGAAAGAAGTCATCCGCAGATGCAGTTTACAAGTGCACTCGCAGTCACCACTACGTACAAGAAAAAAATACTACATGTGAGTGATAAAAGATGGCAATAGTTACGGGTGATCTTAGTTTCCCATCTCCCACTCACGGTTCAATGGTAAATAAAAAAGTTTGGATGACAATAATCAGTAAATCATATCTGTCCCAGAGAACAACGTGAGCCATATTTTGGTCATCGATTAGTTTACAGCTGACTTAGTATCTGTCTTTTCTTGGAAACCATCTCCTTTGTTGTGACCATCAGGAAAGATATTACTTTTGACATAAAGAAAATGAAGATTATGTCACTAATCTTTGTTTGTTTCATGCCCAAGTACAATCAGACGACCTTGATCAACTCTGTTCGTCATGCTAGCAAAGAAATCTGGAAACATGCCAAGTGTGATTTTTCGCTCAATAACTAATTTTGATTCAGTTTGATTGAAACCACCCCTCCCTAAAGTTGTGCTTTTCTTCTTTTAAAATGGTGTCCGGTATCTTCCAAATGCCGGCAAAGATATGAGAGCAGATGGAAGCAATTTCGCCGATCAAGTCTGCGACAACATTCAATGAGATCATGGCTGATTTGGTTAATTCTCAACCCCCGTTTTTATCCTCATTTCCGTGATGCTCCATGTCTGTCTATCACAGCCTTGAATACACCTCGCCTTCACAGCCCTCTGTTCTTAGGAAACCCACGGATTTGCTACCCTCTGAAAGAGTGAATATCCTCCTTATCATTTTCTTAAATGTTTGATCCCTTCAGCTGTGAGAACGCACTCTCGTCCCAATTTCTCGGGGGTGTACATCAGAGCAGAATAAGTCCATGAAGGTAGGTCTGCACTCTCCAGTGCCGCTCCGTGTATTTGAAACATTTTCAGATTTTGACCTCTGATTAAAAATAGTAGACCTAATTTGCACATCAGATTTGCCAGTGGTGAATTTTTTCAAGAAGACTTCAATGAGAGTAATTCTACTGGCAGTGAATAGGGCTAGACAAATTAGATTACTTACAGTGGGGAAACAGGCCCTTCGGGCTAACAAGTCCACACCGCCGCGCCGAAGCACAACCCACCCATACCCCTACATTTACCCCTTACTTAACACTACGGGCAATTTAACATGGCCAATTCGCCTGACCTGACCTGCATATCTTTGGACTGTGGGAGGAAACCGGAGCACGCGGAGGAAACACACACAGACACGGGGAGAGCGTGCAAACTCCACACAGTCAGTCGCCTGAGGCCGCAATTGAACACGGGTCTCTGGCGCTATCAGCCAGCAGTGTTAACCACTGTGCCACCGTGCCCCCTAATGCAAGGACATTTTTCTTTCGCGATCCAGTGCTGTGTTTATTCACCTCTCTGCGCATGAAAATGGATCCTACCCATCCACTTTATCTCTCATCAATATGTGTGCAATTCAAATTGATGCGGCCATGACGACACGCGCGCAATGCTCTCTTAGTATGTCTTATGTAATGGAAAGTTCCAACCTGAAACACCAGTATTCGCTGTCAGACTCTCTTGCTTTCGAAAGGAGGAGGATGCTGGGGTGCCAAGAAAAGCCAAATCATGGTGTTTCAGTTTGGAACTTTCCATTACATAAGATATATTAAGACAGCATTGCACCGTGTAGTCATGGCCGCGTGATACAGGTGATGGATTAGAAATCCATTGGGGCTTCCCTCCGCAGGTTCGAATTCTGCTGGTTCAGTTTTCAGTGATGTCATGCAGGACGAGTTTTCACTCACAGTTCATAAATCTCGTCTCAACAAACAAGACCAGTCAGTTGATTAGACTTAGCAAACTCAAGTTATTAATCAAAAATGCAACACACTTCAAACATTATTTCCGTTTCTCTTTTCACAGTTACTGCCAGACCCATCGAGATTTTGCAGTATTCTTTGAATGTACTGTGCAGAAGTGCTGCTTTTGAATAGATTCCTTTTACCGCTGTCCTCCATTGACTAACTCTGGTGAGTGGCAACACTTCCCCCCGCTCGTCGAAGAGCCAATCCCCACCACTCATTTTCCCATCATTATAAATAGCCGCAGGAAATTGCTGACAATCCATCTTTACTCCTAAGCGAAGCTCACCAACATCGGGAATCCCTCCACAAAACGGGACTTCTCATCCCTGGACATGGTGAAATACAGACGATTGTGAACAGAATTTGGGAAAATATTGTCACTTGTCAGGTGAAAAAATGTTAAGAAGGCAAAACACGTCACCCAGTCTCCAGCTTTGTGAATCTTCAGAAACTCTTAGGGAAAAGGACTCAGAGGAGAATGAAGAAGGGTGAACTGTCAGACTGATTGGAAACAGTCAGGACAACTTCCCATTCTTTAAGTGGACGGGACATTGATTCTGATGTTCTCAGGACAAGAACTGATTGGAGATATTGAAGTAATTCTCGGTCTTGTATATGAGGAATACAAACCTTATATGGACACTGGGACAAAGAAAATACTGATTTCACACAAGATACTGAGAGGTTCGAAGATAGATGTTCCCGATTGGAGCAGAGCTGGTTCCCAGTGACATGGGTGTGTCTGTCGTGGATGGGATCAGACTGTTCCCATGTCGCTATTATGAATGTCCCAGTCTTTATTTCGGAAAAGTAAAACTGATAGAGGACAGTTGTCGTTCTGGGAATGGCAGCCTGAAGTGGGAGGTCAATCACAGACTGCTTTCGAGGATCGTCCAAGATGTTAGGTTGGAAGTATCAGCTCATTCGACTGTTGACTGAAATATTACTGGTTCAATAGCGCCAGGGCGACAGCGATTGATGTTCTTACTGCATCTGTTTTCTGTGCAGCACCGTTTCGTGTTTCTAATGGGGTCGGGAAAATGTTTTCCAAACAGAAACATTTGGTATGACGAACGATAAAAAAAAGTTTCTGCATTGCTTTAATGGTTAATGTAAAGAACTGCGGATTCTGGGAATCTGAAGCAAAAACAGAAACTGCTGTCGAAACTAACCAGTTTGGCAGTGCCTGTGGGAGATTACCGAGTTCTGATGAAGTTTTGAAATATTTGTCTCTGATTCTCTCTGAATAGACGCTGTAAGATCTGCTGAGATTGTCCTGGTATTTCTGTTCGTGGTTTTCACTGAATGCCTATTCCATTTATAAGGATTATACAGCCAAACCCACCACAAACCAAAATTAAGAAATAACACCTCAGCATCTCACTCCACCGCAAGCCCAAGGATAACTGCACGATACTGCACTTCTCCAGCTTCCACCCTAAATATATTAAAGAAGCCATACCGTAAAGACAAGCGCTTCACCTGCATAGGAACTGCTTAGATTAGGAATAATGCGACAGACACCTAAAGATTTTGAAGGATATCCTCATGATAATGGGGTACATGTTGAACTGATTGATCGCCAGTTCCGGTGTGCCACAGTGAAAATCTGCTGTGAACTCGTCAGAAGACAGACAGAGGATGCGACTAATAGAGTATCTTTCATCGTCAGTACTTTCCTGGAGTTCAGCACGTTCTTCACAGGATTCAGCATGTCACCGATGATGATGATCATCTCACTAAGAACATCACCATGACTTCAATTCTCACTTTCAAACACCCAGCAAAATTATAACATACGACCGTTTACAGTAAACTACTCAGCCTTCACAAAGCATTAACCACAACACCACAGCACCATGCCTTCGCAACCTTCGCAAAACATGGACACTAACATCACCCGTTGGTACACTACCCAACACGTACACGACAGGTACTCATGTGACTCAGGCAATGTTGTTTGTCACATATGCAGCAGGCAATGATACCACAAGATGCCACAAGATACCCAGTAATGGTATATTGGCGAGACCATGCAGATGGTGTGCCAATGGATGAATAGTAACGGCATAACAATTGCGAGACAGCATAATTCACACCCAGTCGGGGAAGAGTTCAGCAATCAAGGACATTTGGTTTTCAATCTTCGACTAAATGTCGGCCAAGGCGGCTTTCGAGGTACACAATAACGCAAAATCGCCAAACAGAATTGGATCGCCAACTGCCTTCTTTGGGGTGATGGCATCAACCATGATATTCGGTTAATGTCACACCACATGTGACCCACCACACTGTTCTGTATCTGTGAAATCTTCCTTATTATTCTGTTTTCACACCATCACCGTGACAAGTTGTTATTGTGTCTCTACCTTAATCACTTTGTTCAATATTGGCTAACTGATAATTCGGTCAAACTCGCGGCATGCGAATCTAGCCAAATAAAAATCAGAAGAACTGGGAATGCTGTAAACCAGGAGCAAGGGCAAGGGTTACTGGGCGAGGTGGGGGAACGGGACTGGGGCATCGTGGCGAAGGGGGCAGGTGTTTCGCTGGTCTGGGGACATCTGTGGAGGAACATGAGAGTTAATGTTTCGGAACTGGTGACCCTTCCTCTGGTGTTGTTGTTGTGGAGTGGTTTTCCAGTTGCTTCTGTTTCTGTTCCATGTCATTCCAGTGCCTTGACCTGTCTCCAGTACGACTTTATTTTAACGGTTTGTAATCATCTCTCTGCCTCACTTTGTTGGATCATCGGTCATCCATTCTGTTGGCACGCAGTTATTGACACATTACTCACACTGTGAGACACTCTTGTTCACTTGCAGAGACTAAGTCTTTCACACTCCGCGCCCACAATTTGCCTGATATTTTGATCTGTCTGCCCTTGATCTCTCTTCCCTTAAATTCAGTGTTCTGTGTTATTCCATCCCACTTCACCTAACGAAAGTGCTCTGGTCCTTTATCTTGTTATTTCAAATAAACATGTGCATCTATAACCTGGTGTGATTTCTGAATTGGTCCATCGCAGTCCAAAACCGCAACCTCCACAGCAGGTACACGGAAATACCACCACACGCACTGTCCCCTCTACACTCTGTTCAAGCTCATTTACTCCTGTTGCCTCATGTAATTCTGAACTTGTTGTTGTTCGTGATGAAATCTTAAGGTTCAAGCGGTTCTTTTGCAATGTATGTACTTTGGAATGTGGTTCAATGTCAAAGAAAAACATACTTCAAGGGACGATATATGCTTCAAAGCTTTGTCTGAGTTGTTTAAATGTCATTTATCCTGAACCCAGTGAGCTGACGGAAGAATAAACATGCTTTGCACTTCTACCACACGGTGCCAGGGACCCAGTTCAATTCCAGCCTGTGGCGACTGTCTGTATGGTGCTTGTACTCCTCCCATGTGTGCGTGAGTTTTCGTCCGACATTATGAAAGCTGTGTAGTTTCGGTGGATTGCCAAATGGAAAAATACCCAACTTGTCCAGGTATGTGGACGTCAGGTTATTTCGCTGTGAGAAACTGGAAGAGGATCGATTAGGAAGTGGTTTTTGTTGGGATAATCTTCACTGCTTTGGTGTGGATTTGATAGACTGAACGGCCTACTTCCACACAATTGGGATTTTACGAAAATTATTGCGATCGTGCGATTTTCCAGACAGTCCGAAAGATAAATAATGTTTCCAGGTGTCGTTTTGAATGTCTGCAAACGATATTCCAATTCTCACACAGGAACTACACCTCGAAGTCTGCACTTACGCAATTTAAAGTTTTGCATTCAGTGTTCACGTTTCGGAAATCACAGCTTTTTACCATTAAGATAAAATCTTGTGTTTCTTAATCTATATCATAAACAGTCGAATTAGTCTCGTTTATCTACATTTAATGCATATACTTCAAACTGATTGGAATGGTAACTTCTCAGATTCAGGTTCATTTTGATCGTGGATAGGTAGATGACAACCACCCTTCCCATCATCCCAAGTGGATTTGGAAGGCATCGATCACCATCGCTGAGCCGTGCTGCTCCCTGGGAGAGGGTGAAGCGCGGTGATGGCCTGTTCGGTGACATCATACATGTATTTGTCTCCAGTTAGTTTCTATGGAGTCGGACTGACAATGAGGGGAGGTTCGAAGGCAAGAGCTGATTCTGGGAGGGGAAGCCTCTTGAAGAGGTTTTGGCAGTATCTGAGAGCCTTTCAAACCTTGAAACAGGCAAAGTCATTGAATAAAATCTCGGGAGATCCCTTCTAACAGGAGAATGGTGTAACCGAAAATATAGAACATAGCCTAAATGAAGATAAATACCGCAGTCTTAGCAGGACGAATGGGAAGAAGAACATATTTGATTGAGGACTTCCTGCTACAGCCTTTAAGTAGCGCAGCTTAGTCAGCTGCTCATAAATGATGATAAAACATCTATCCTCTAACTGATCACCTTCAGCCATGTGCTGGAGTATGTCTAGTCTACTTATGTCTACCTTTTGCTGCAAAATGGCTATGGAGACGTGTATGTCTTTGATATCGGTCTATTCGGAAGAATGGCTCCACTAAGGTTTGAAGTTAGCTTTCGTGATTCGTTGGTTAGCACTGCTGCCTTACAGCATGAAGGACCTGGATTCGATTCCAGCCTCAGGCGACCGTTTAGAGTTCGCATATTCTCCCTGTGTCTGCATGGGTTTCTTCGGGTTGCTCCAGTTTCCTACTACAGTCCAAAGATATGCAGGTTAGATAAATTGGAAATGCTAAATTGTACCTCGTTCTCCAGAATGTGTTGGTCAGGAGCAGTGCAAAGTAATAGGGAAGGGAAATTGCTGTGGGTGGAATACTCCGAAGAGATTGCGTGTGAACTTGTTGGGCCTAATGACCTGTTTCCACACTGTAGGGATGGTATGATTCTATTTCATAACGTCGATATTTTAACAGCGTAAGGCATGGTACAACTCAGCAGCTTGCTAGTAAAATGGCGAATGATGGATTCACGCTGATTATCTGTGGCAAAGTTAACTGGCAAGTGTTCATCTGAATTGGAATTGACGACTGTGCAAATTTACTTGAAACCGAATCATGGCTGGAAAATACCTCCAGTGAGAATGCATCACCAAATTCAACATTTCTATTCATGGCAAGTTGCTGGCTCAGCCTATCTCAAATATCTGATTACATGAATCTGCCGCAAGAACACAGGGATACATATTTCCAAACTGCTCCTCTCAACACTGTAGCTTAAGCGTTACATTTTTGTGAAAGTTTTCTCACCTCCCAGTAAGTGTTGGCCTTCTAACAATTGAGTTTGACAAAGTTTATTTGAAGAGTTAATTAAACTATTTGGATGTTTTGAAGTGGGGGAGGAGAGCAACCCTCTGATCCACTGGGACAGTGAAGGACTGACTGAAGGAATACCTGTCCAATTGTGATGTTTAGTAGCTTGGAAGGGAACATACAGATAATGATTTTCCCATTCGTTAACTTCCTTTGCCTTTAGGACGATAGTAGCACAAGAGTTGGAGTGTGCTGTCAAATGGAAATTGTTGATGAATCAAAAAGCTGCGACAGTGGTGAATGGACTGAAATTATACATAAAATGCCAATCGAACTGACTTAACTGCCATGGAGTGGAACGTTCTGAAGAAACTCAGCCGACCTGGTAGCAACTGTGAAAAGTGTCAGAGAAGTAATGTTTCTTGTCCTACATGTCCTCTCTTCAGTACTGTTCTGAAGAAGAGTCATTTTGGCCTCAAAAAGTTAACTGTATTTCTCTCCAAGTATGCTGTTAGACTTGCTGAACTTCTCCAGCACTTTCTAGTTTCATTTCAGTTATTAAATGTCCGCAGCATTATTTTTTTTGTCCGAATGTTTCATAATGGCGCTGTCCAAAATCTTGAGGTATGTTGTCGATATATTTTTTCAGTCAATTGGGGAGTATTCCATCACACACTTGACGTGATCCTTCTCAGTATTAGAGAAGCGATTGGAGTCAGAAATCCCATGACTGATGGCGGTTTTCTTGTAGCCACATTATTTATGTAGGGAGGACAGTTCATTTTGGGATTAATAGTAACTCCCAGATTGTTGATCGTTGAAGACTAGGTAATGGCAACACCATTGAATTTCCAGAGGTATTGATTAAATTATCTTAATCAGGATGTGTGAAATTAATTTCACTTGTTTGCCCAGGCCTTCACATTGCCAGAATTCTGCTGCATTGTGAAATGGAATGCTTCAGGAGTTGAGGAGTTAAGAATGCGGCTGAACTCTGGACATTTATTAACGAACAAAACCATAAATAATTCCTGAAGTGAGGTCCTGAGGTTTAGATAACTGACCTGCAACAACCAATCCAGTTTCTGTGCGTCTGGAGTCACATGTATCTTGGAGCAAATAAGAATAGCAGCTTTACTTATTGTTATTAAGCTTCTTCATTTCTCAGAAATTTGAATAAAAAACAAAAACAAAAGTGAGCAATTCTACAGTCTCAGTCTCCACAAGCTGCTTACACACAGTACAATGCAACACCTTTGGTGATTCATCAAGTCAGATTTTCAAACAAGGAGCGTGTCAGTTGCCTGAAGGAGAGATAACGTCACACAGAAAACTGCATCAAACAATTCAAACATGTGGAGAAGGTGATCCGCACTATCCTGGTCTTCATTGGCGTTCCTTATAAGGCATTATGACAATTTCACTTGTTTTAGTCTGCTGCTGATCTGCTCTTTGGTTTTAACTTTTGAACAATAAAGACTCCAAATCACTGACAGGTTTCCTTATTTAGATACAGGAAGTGCGATATCAGTTCACTGAGCAGTAGTCTCCTTACAATTCTCCAGTGATAGAGACTCCCGATGTCACTGCAAATGCAGAACTTCCTAAACTCTGTGTTCTCTCATCCGTTCTGGTTTCATACCGTTTGCAGGTATGATAAGAAATCAGGCAAGTCAGTTGCAAAGAATGGTAAACGGAAGTGAAACATTAACTCTTGCTATCCCACAGACATGCTGAGCCATTTCTGTTTCTGATATACAAATGAAGCCTGTTTTTGCGACAACTTTGAATGTTAAGTGGTGACCTGAGAGAAGTAATGCAAGACACTAAAATGAAGCGATAAACTGTTTCTGTTCGCTGTGGATTCTGCAATGAGTCTGAAATGAGGTTCAGAGTATTCAGGACAGATGTTAGTGAGCACTTCTACACACAATATTTGGGAGAGGTTTGGAACTCACTTCCACAAACGACAGTAGATGCAGGGATTTTATTTTGGTTACCAGAATCAATCCTGTGATTGTTTACATCTATCTCGAAGGAAAGTAGCAGCAGAAACAAGAGAAAACTGTGACCGCAAATCATCTATCAGGGATCTCGCCTTTCTGAGTTAGAAGTATCTGGCTATTCCTAAATCCTGGAACTTTCCCTCGCTAACAGCATTTTGGCTGTACCTCTATGTTCAGTTCGCTCAAGTTTCTGTACAGTAGCTCATCATCTCAATCACTGGAGTAATTAGGGATGGGCAGTGAATCCAATGCCATTGAGGTTCAGAAAAATAGGTTTTCTGAACTTTGAGCGAAATTTCGCCCAGCAGCAAGTCATTCATAGCGGAGTCAGTTGGATTCGGACCTACGCAGGGAAACCGGAATGGATTTTTAACCTATCACCTTAACCACTCGGCCATGAGTACTGACTAAAAAGCAGAGTTGAGCATTAACCAAATCAGCCATGATCTCATTGAAAGCTATCGCTGACTTGATGGGCTCAATGCTTCCATCTCCTCTCCTAACTCTGCTGTCAATTGTAAGGTGCGAGACACCAATGTAAAAGAAGAAAAGCAGAAAGTTAGGAAAATATATTTGCAGCCAAACTGAGTCAAAATTGCTGATTGAAAGGAAAATCAAACTTGGCAATTTGCTAGATCTCTTTGCAAACATGATCAACAGAGGTAATCAGGGGAGCTATTGACCTGGGTGTTCTTGGACCTGAAGCACAACAGAAATACGTCTCTTGGGTACAATTGTGGATGTATTTCTCAATGAGCTATCATGTTTTACATATGTTCCATCGGGAGTTACCTCACACAAGGAAGTAACCAGTGCTGCAGACGGTCATATATTCCGAGTTCCAAGTCCCGAAGTCAGAGACACTCAGTGCCCTGTCTGTACCTACAAGGAACAGCTGTGCATGGGGTTTACAGGGTAACAGAACTGCATGAATGCAGCTCGATGGTCGTCTGTCTGCTTTTCCTCTATAGTTTTCTGTGCAGACCCTGCGTGCAATCTTGTCAACTTTGTTTGTCCGGCACAAGATGGGCATTGGTCACTTGTCTCTGAGAGAGGCTGTTGGTTTATGTGTTGTCATAATTCCGAGTGTAAGGAGGAATCTGGTTGTCAGTTCCCAGAAACTTACTTTAATAAATGGAAGCGTGCTTTTTAACTTGCCGTGTGGCATATCCTCGCAGCGAAGTTCGTGCACTGCGAATCACGTTGCGGGACAATCCAATTTTGGCAACAAATTTGTGTGGCAGTCACGAGTTGCCACGACCAGCTATCCCTAGTTGCAATACGGACAAACGGCAAGAACTACAAATTCGATTAGAACAGCACACGTTTAATGTGACAGGGCAAACAGAAGCCAGCCAGAAGATTTCTGGGTGTGGGGCAATCACCCAAGGTACCTTTTCATATGAAAGTCTGTGCATCAGTAGAATCTGGGACCCAAGTAGTCTATGTTGGTTATTCATATTCCAGACAACTTGTGTTGTTCCCAATTTACTCTGAAAGTGCAGAGACACAGTTATTTCACCGATATTTCGAAAGAAGATCCTGCATTGAATCTGTTTGCCTTTTTTGATGCTGTGGTGCAAAGGTGGGCAATCGCGATGTGAAACGTTGCTATACATTCATTTTCTTCGTTACTGTCCTGGTGAGGGAGAAAGGTGATTGGTTCCCTCGATCAGATGGGGGCACCGGCGCATTGATGGCCTAATTTAATCACGGATATAATTGAAAATGTTCACTTTTAATGGTTCGTTGTTGTTCTTTTTTTATATGATACTTGAGCACTTTCTGGGACTTGGCAATAAACTAAATCTCCAGTAGGTTTGGAATTGCCTCGCTGTTACATGTGCGAGCGGTTCATATCAGAGACGATTCACAGTGCCTCACAGACAGCACTTAAGCTTCAGTGTGTCTGATCATCGTACTGCCTTTTCAGTTTTAATTCTGTTCCACGTTAAGAGCTGTCAGTTTTTGGATTCGCTGGAGAGCAAAGTGGGTAATGCGATATGGGAGGTATTTTTCTTCAGCCAAAATCTTTGATGGCGAACTTCGGAAAGTGTCAAGAAGAATGGTCATTGGCAGCAAATATCCGGAAAACCTTCATCTCTGGATCGGTTGGGCCCATCCACCCTCCAAACAAAATAGCCAAACTGGCTGACTGAGTAACAAACATCATGCGTATTTTTGCAAATGGTGTATTCAAACTGTTCCCCGTGGCTGCAGCATCTCAGCGTTGTCGAGCATGGAAACAACCCCCGATCCAACTTGCCTTTGCTGAATAGATAACCGAAATTAATGCATACATATCTGCCAATATTTTTGCCTTATCTCTCCGCGGTCTTCCTGTCTATAAACCCATTCAGATGCCTTAGAAATGTTGTGAGTGCACCAGACTTTGCCACTAAATGTGGCAATTTATTCCACACAAACAAAAGTTCTGTGCGAAAAACATTTGTCCCTCACATCCCTTTTAAATGTTTCCTCTCTCGCATTAAACGTTTGCTATGTAGATTTGAACTCGCGTGTCTTGTGAAAAAGTGCTCCCTGAGTATTTACTTTGTCTGTCTTCCTTATGATTTTATAAGCTTCTGTGAGGCCATATCTAAGCACTGAAGCTCCTGGGAATCTGACGAAGCTTATTCAGTTTCGTTCTCATGTCCAAGCAGTGCAAACCTTGCAAATCCTTGATAAGGTTTTCTAAACTTATACTTGCAAGAAGTGTGTCCAACTGCAGCACTTGTTTGACCGCGTGGTCACTCTGGAACTGCGGGTGGACTCACTGTGGAGCATCAGCAATTCTGGAGAGTTATGTTGCCTCCCAGGTGCTCAGGCGAGGGATGTCGCCCATCGGCTGAAGAGCATTCGAAAAGCGAATTGTGAACAGCCAGTTGTCTTGGTGCATACAGGCACCAACGAAATAAAAAACGAGATGAGGACCTGCAGGGAGAATTCAAGGAGCTAGGAGAGAAATTAAAGAGGAGGACCTCAAAGGTAGTAATCTAGGGATTACTGCCGGTGCCATGTGACTGCCAGCGTAGAAATGAATAAAAAAAGGCACGATGAACACGTGACTTGAGGAATGGTGCTGCATGGCGGGTTTCTGATTTGTTGGATTTTGCGACCAGTTCTGGGGAATGTGGGACTATAAGAAAATTGACGATGTACATCTGAACCAGACGGGAACGAATATCCTTTCTGGAGTTTTTGCTACTGCTGTTGGGTAGGTTTTATACTAATGTGGCCGGGGACTGGGAACCACAAGAGTAAACAAGTCGGCAGTGAGGTGGAAACTGGAAACGATAAGAATCAGGAAGATAGCATTAGTAATGGGAAGAGTAGACAGAGAGCAGATAGATGTAAAAGAACTGGTGGCCTGAAATGCATCTACTTTCTTGCATGGAGTATAGACAGATGAACTTAGGGCATAGCTTGGTGCCTGAGAATATGACGTTATTGCGATCACAGAGATTTATTTGAAGGAAGGGCATGGTTGGCAACCAAATGTTCTAGGATATAGTTGCTTCAGACGGGACAGGGAGGGAAAAAAGGGGAATGAGTTGCATTGCTGGTCAGGGATGATATCATGGCTGTGTGAAAGGAGGACACCATGTCGGGCTTGGGTCGTGAGACACTATGGATGGAGCAGTGAAATAAGAAGGGTGAGGTTAGATTTTTGAGGCTGTATTAAAGTGAGCGTGAGGTGTAAGAAGAAAATAGTTAAACAGACCATGGAAAGACGTAGAGGCAATAATTTAGTGTTGACTGAAGATTTCCGTTTTCCCAACATTGACCGGGATACTCTTAGTGTCAGAGGTCTGGATGGTATACCATTTGTAAGAAGCCTCCAGGTGAATTTTCTGGAGTGGTATATCAATAGTCCGACGAGGGAATAGGCCATATTGGAACTGATATTGGGGAATAAGCCAGGGCTGGTGATAGCAGTAGCCGTGGGTGATTTCTTTGGGAAGTGTCCAATATTCTGTAAGTTTTAGAATACTCATTGACAAAGATGATAGTGGAACTGAGGAAAGAGTACTAAACTGGGCCAAAGCTAATTATATCAAAATTATGTAGGAGGTCGGAAATGTGGATTGGACACAGCTATTTGTAGGAAGGTCCACAGTTCATATGTGGCAGGCTTTCAAAGGTAGGTTAAATATAGTGCAGGATAGGCATGTCCCGTTGAAGGCAAAGGATGTGAAATGCAATATTCGTGAACTGTTGATGACAGGACAATTGTACGACTCGCCAAGAGGAAAAGGGAAGCATACATAACGCCCCGGCAGCTAAGAACATAATGGTCCCTGGAGGAACATGAGAAGAGTAGGACAAGTCTAAAACGAGGAATGAAGGGGGTAAAAAGGGGTCATGAAACAACTTCACGCTAGCAAAATTGAGGAGAATCCTAAAGCCTATTATTCAGATATAAGAAGCAAACGGGAAACCAGAGAAAGGATTGGTCCACTGAAGGAAAATGAAGGAAGGCTGTATGTCGAATCTGAGAGAGTGGGTATGATTCTGAATGATTATTTTGCATCAGTGTTCACTGAGGAGAGGAACATGATGAATGATGAGTCTCGAGTAAAACATTTGATTAGTCTGGATCATGTTGACATAAGTAGGGAAGCTGTGTTGGGCAGGCTAGGGGTAATTAATGTGGACAAATCCCCAGGGACGGATGGGATCTATCCCTGGTTCCTGAGCGAGGTGAGAGTGGAAATAGCTGGGGCCCTGACAGATATCTTCGTGGCATGCTTCAGCACCGGTGAGGTTCTGGCCGACTGGAACGTTGCTCATATTGTCCCCTGTACAAGAAGGACAGTCGGGATATTCTGGATAACTACAGAACAATGGGCCTAACATCAGTGTTGGGAAGGTTGCTGGAGAAGGTACTGAAGAATAGGATCTATTCATATTTAGAAAATAATGTGCATATCAGTGAGAGGCACAGAGTTTATCGGGGAAGTGCCCAAGTTGATAGATGAAGGAAAGGCTGTTGATGTCATATACATGCACTACAGTATGGAGTTAGATAAGGTTCCCCATGGTAACCAAATGGTGTGCAGGGTGTTCTAGACAGGTGGATAAAGAATTACTTGAGCAATAGGAGACAGAGAGTGGCAGTTGAATGGAGTTTCTGGAAATGGAGAAAGATGACCAGTCGTGCTCCACAGGTGTCAGTGTTGTGGCCACTGTTGTTTGTGATATACATAAATGATCTGGAAGAGAGCACTGTTGGAATGATCAGAAAGTTTGCAGATGACACGAAGTTTTCTGGACTACCAGAAAGTATAAGTGACTGTTTACGAATACAGGAGGATAGAGATATACTGGAAAGTTGGGTGGAAAAGTGGCAGCTGGAGTTCAAAACAGACAACTGTGAGGTGACGCATTTCGGTCAGTCTAATTCTAGCTGGGGTTATGCAATGAACGGAAGAGCTTTGGGGAAAAAGAAAGTTGATGGATGGAGAGATCTGATAGTACAGATCCATTATACACTGAAGGTTGCTGCACACGTGGATAGAGTAGACAAGCAGACATATAGTATGCTTGGCTTCATTGGATGGGGTATTGAATACAATGGCTGGCAAGTCATGTTAAAATTGAACAAAACATTGGTCTGGCCACACTTAGAATACTGTGTAAATTTCTGGTCGCCACATTACCAAAAGGATGTGGACGCTTTGGAGAGGGTGCGTAAAAGGTTTAAGCGGATGTTGCCTCGTATGGAAGGTGCAATCTAGGAAGAGAGGTTGAGTAGGTGAGGTTTGTTTTCATTAGAAAAAAGGAGTTTGAGGGGGACCTTTTTGAGGTTTACAAAATCATGAAGGTACAGACAAGGTAGATAGAGAAAAGTTTTATTTCCCAGTTGAAGGATTAAATACCGAGAGATCACGCTTTCAAGGTGAGAGGTGAAAAGTTTAAGAGGGATACACGCGGCAACTACTTGACACAGCGGGTGTTGGGTGTCTGGAACGCGTTGTCATCAGAGACGGGAGAGGTAATCACGGTAGATACATTTAAGATGCGTCTGGACAGATGCATGAGTAGTTGGGGAGCAGAGGGATACAGATGCTTAGGAATTGGGTGACAGACTTAAACAGTAGATTTGGATCGGCTCAGGCTTGAATGGATGAAGGGCCTGTTCCTTGTCTGTACATTTTCTTTAGTCTTTCTTCTTAAATTACGCCAATTTCATTACAAAATTTGCGAGGTCTAAGTGCCTGAAGTGAATCGATGCTGAAACACTAGCCAAAACAAATCTGAGTGATGGCTTTTGTGTGGTAGCGTGGTCGAGCTGTCTAATATGCTGGATTTTCGGCTTCAGTTTCTATCGAATCGTGGCTTCAAATACCAGCATCGTAAGTGAACTGCTATGTGGAGATGTATGTGAGCACAGTGCGCATGCGTGGATGCCTTTTAATTTGAGTGTTTGCAGCTCCTCAGTGTGCTTACCCTCTCGGTGATAAAATCAGCGACCGTCTCTGAAAACAACGCAAGTTCCTGCTGTCCGATTTATCCTCATATCCCGTCGATAGCATTGCTTTTTGGATATCTGCGTTGCCAGTTTCTGTATCTCAAATGGTCGGCACAATTGGCTGAAATGTTGGTGGTTCGAGCCCACCCAGGGAATAAGCCTCAAATATTTCAGCACAAGCATTTACCCCGACCATATATTGACATTGTAACTGGGAAAACTCATCCATGATTCACCCCAAGTCCGCAGGGAGTGAGACGTTTACACGCAGCAGAACACGACATCACTTCCTCCAAGCTCCCGATGCCAACAGAAAGCGGCCACTGCAGCTTCAATCAGCGACTTTCTGCCAAGCCATGGGAAACAACTCGTGGAAACTCCTTCCTTAGTAACAGCTCTTTCCGTGTGAAAGGAGAAAACCTTTCACTTTAAATTGGAAAGGGCTTCAGGACATTGGAATATCGCTCCAGTCGTTGTAACATGTTATAAATAAAACTCCTGACTTGAAAATGAGAAGTGGTAAAGGTTTTAGGTAGAAAGAACAAAGAAAGTGTTGATTGAGACGACTCTGTCCAACACTGTAAACGGAAATGATTGGGTTTCCTTAGTTAATTTCCCGACTGATTTACTGTCTGCCAGAGTGATTGGAAATCACATCAGCGACATAAAGGTGAGGGTAAAAATATGAAGATATTAAGGCTGAACCTTAAATCCCGGGACAAGTGCTGAATAGATTGTAATGCTTTGAAGAAATAACTGAAGTGAAAGCTGTGAATGATATTTTTGTGATTAGGAGGAATGAACTGGATCCTAACAAATTGCTGATGAATTATGCTCGCAATGTAATAGCAAACTAATCCACAGTGCACCGTGCTTGGTTAGCTCAGTCGGTGCAGTGTGAGATGCTTAATCTGAGGGTGGTGGGTGCAAGTCTCACAATGGGCGCTTTCACCGCTTAATACAATTCCCGCTCTTCGTTCCACGTGCAGTATTGCAACCCTTCGCAGGGGAATGTTCTTGCTGCTTTCATTGTCCGCCTGCTTTTGATCACACAACGGTTTCTGAGTGAACACTGTTTCCATTTTACTGGAGGCGCCAGAAACAACTTTATCAGTGCAGCCGAAAATACAATGATTGATGTCCGTTTCAAAACGTGAGGTTCCAAACCAATCGTGCACCACCCAAAGTGTTCAAAGGCACGGAAAGCGAATGGCCACTTGCTAGGGGTCTGACAGAGACGGATCAATATCACATGGGTCCTGAACCAATTTTAAGTGATTCAGATTGTTCTGATGGAAACCGAAGGGAACTCTCCCTCAAAGTTTTGCAGTTGTTCTTCTTGTGTTTAACGTAATGAACAGTATATTGTCAGTAATGAGGGTGGAGGTGCGGCAGGATCGTGAGGTTTCAGTGTGGGACATAGACACAGTAAGTCAAACATGCCCAGAGCACGGGAGAACTGTTTGGTCCAGGATCACTGCCATCTTGTGTTTCTCAACCAACAAATGAAATTACTGGAAAATCTCAGCAGGTCTGGTGGCATCTTGGAAATATAAATCGATTTAAGACTTCGGGACTAGTGGCACTTCTTTTCCATGTCCAACTCCACCTGCTTTTGCACACTCTTCCTTTTTATTGAATGTCTCCTGACTTCCAATTTTCTATTCAGATTCTCATTTATTACTTCCTCTCCAACCATTTTCCCAGTCTCCAATTTTGTATCAGAACTGTTCCATCTTTCACATTGCCCAGGACATCGAACTGACCAAATAACTCTGTTTCTATTTCCTTAAATAGCAGATGGCCAGAGACTGGAAGGCAGTGTTATTCATAAAACTCATCCATGATTCACCCCGAGTCCACGGGGAGCAAGATGTTTACACGCAGCAAAATACGACGCCATGTTCTCCAATCGCCCGATGCCAACTGAAAGCGGCCACTGCAGCTTCAATCAGGGCTTCCTGCTAAACCCTGGGACACAGCTCGTGGAAACTCCTTTCTCATTAACTGCTCTTCCCGTGGGAAAGGAACAAAACTTCCATTTCAAATTGGAATCGGCTTCAGGAGATTGGAAGGTTGTTCCTGTTCTTGGAACGTGTTATAAACAAAACTCCTATCTTGAAAATAAGAAGTGGTAAACGTTTTAGGCCGGAAGAACAAAGAAAATGTTGATTGTGAGGACTCTGTCTTGTCAGCAGATGGAAATTCCCAATACTGTAAACAGAAATGATTGGGTTTTCTAAGGTAATTTTCCGACTGATTGCGTCTGACAGAGTGACTGGAAATCATTTCATGTGAAAATATTTGGGTTGAATCTTAAATGCCGGGACAAGTGTTAAATAGATTGTAATGTTTTGAAGAAATAACGAAAGTGAAAGATGTGAATGATGTTATTTGTGATTGGGAGGAATGAGCTGGATCTTTACAAATTGTTGTGCCAGGTGAATTATGCTCAGAATAAAAGAGCCAACTAATGCATCGTGTCCCAAGCCTGGATATCTCAGTTCGGTGAAATGTGAGGTGTTTAATCAGAGAGTCGTGCATCCAAGCCCCATAATAGTCGTTTTCACTGTTTAATAGAGTTCCAGCTCTTCGTTCCACATGCGGAATTGCAAGCCAACGCTGGTGGAGGAATCCTGTTGCTTTCGCTGAAACATATGTCCTCCTGCTTTGATCACATGTCGGTTACTGAGTGAAAACTGTCTGCACTTTACTGGAAGCGCCAGAGACAACTTTATCAGTGCAGCTGAAAATGCTATGAATGATGTCCATTTTACAACGTGAGATTCCACGACATCCATGCACCGACCAAGGTGTTCAAAGACACAGAACGCGAATGGCCATTTGTTTGTGGTCTGACAGAGACGGCTTAATGTCCCATGGGTCCTGAAACAAAAATCAACTGATTTAGAATGTGCTGATGGAACGGAACGGAGCTATCCCTGAACGTTTTGCAATTGTTCTTGCTGTGTGCTCATGTAAGTTTATGTAATGAACAGTTTATTGCCAGTAACGAGGGTGCGGGTGGGGAAGGATTCTGAGGTTTCAGTGTGGGACAGACGTGATCTGATCAAACGGGTAAGTCAAATATTCCCAGAACGTGCGAGAGCTGTTTGGTCCAGGATCACTCCCATCTTCTGTTTCAGAATCAACAAATGAAATTGCTGGAAAATCTCAGCAGGTCCGGTCACATCTTGAAAATGAAAACCGAATGAGATTTCGGGACTGGTGACACTTCTTTTTCCATCTCCATGTCCCTCCGCCTTTCTACAAACTTCCTTTTTATTGAATATGTCCTGACTTCAAAGTTTATATTCAGCTTCACTTTTATTGCTTCCTCTCCAAACATTTTCCCAGTCTCTAAAACTGTATCATGCTTGTTCTATCTCTCACTTTGCCCAGGACTTCCAACTGAACAAATAACTCTGTTTCTATTTCCTTCGATACCAGATGGCCAGAGATTGGAAGACATCGGAGCGATTAGCGCTTTCAGAATATCTAATCAGCTCCGCCATTCGATCTTGACGAATATCGTTCTTGACCCCATTCTCCAGTCCTCTACCTGAACACTTACTCCCCAGTCTTAGGATCCAGTCTTTTTCCCAGAGTGGGTCCTAATCCTTCCCAAAACCCTCTACATGTGTTGGCAGCTGTTACACCATGTCGACGTGACATCAATCTCAGTTTCAGTGATTATCGGCAAACACGAACTGTTCTGAGCAGCTCGATCGGGTCTCTGGCCCCACTGTGATCCTGCGGGGGAGCAGCAATCACCTACAACTCCTACGGAAATGATCGGCGCTTCAACAAAAAACGGACAGAAAGAAAGATAGGCTTGTGTGTCAAAATATGTGGAGGTAATTGCTTTCTGACCAGGTCAGTAAACCTTACTCTGTATATCCCCGCACATTCTAGCTGTTGTGGTGAAAGGGAATACAAGTCCAATTTATTGCCATCTACGCTTTTATTCGATATGTGTCTTCCTTGTTCTGAATATGCAGGGAGTTTCCAGCACTGATGGTCACCATTTCTAACAGTGCATGCCGCGGGCCCTGATCTTTTCTGGAGAGTAGCAGTATCAGTTTGTGCGAAAGTGGCCCAGTACAAAGCTTAGAAGAAACATTGTTGTTCCCTCTTTCCGGACGACAGTCTTTCATATCATGATCGATGGGGCTTTATTGTATTCTCATCAGCAAACCTTGTTTTGAATTTACTCGCCCAATACTACTGTAGCGGTGAAAAGAAGATAATTCAGAATACCTGCTGCGTGAATATCATTTTCAAATTTCTATTCGCAGTGGTCCTTCATATGTGGCGATGTCTATATCACTGCTGGCCATCCTGTTTAAGAGTGCCGTTATATATGTTCCTCTGTCTTGGCGCTGCAGGGAAAATTGTCTGCGCCTTTTCAGCCAATATTTCCTGGATATTTCAACATGGTCTTCTTTATTTTTTTCAATCATGTCCTCTTTAAGGACACAGTTACCGAGCACTGATCCTTTCTGTAACAACAGTACCGCATTTGCTTGACATGCGAAGGTGGCCTGGATCAGTAACAAGGAGAGCATTCATTTCCTTCTGTCACAGCGAACACTGGATTCATGATGTTAGTCTCTGTCAAATGCATCCGAAAATGTGCTCTGAAAGCTTCATTTGAACGCTGTCTGGCGTTTCTCAACGTGTGTCAACCAAAACCACAAATCCTCAATCACAGTTTGGAGCAGTTCACATATTCGAGTTTCGAAGCAGCAGACACGGATACAGTTCATTCAGTCAACAACAGGAATGAGAAGATTTACAGACACAGATGAACTATCGACTCTTGTTCTCATACTGTTACTAATATCACCGTGTGGCCTGAAGTCTAAGCCATGTTGTAACTGAAAATGAGGAAATCACAGACAGGCTGCCGAATGGCGCAGTATGTATTTTGTTTTCTTGTTCTCACAAAGTTCCAGGAAAGTATGACAGCGAGGGAGAGGAATGCAAGTCAAGTGCAGCTCTGGTGAAACACCTTCTGTCGGATTCAGTCATCAATAAGAAACGTGAATGCGACTAAAGCGGGAAACCTTTTCAAAACTCGAACAAAGAGCACCTCTTAGACATCTCAGATCGCCTTTGACCTTCCCCTGAATATGTATACAAACTAATTTTTGGACAGCTCAAAGTGAGAAGTATATGATTTACCGACATTAAGTGAGCCGCATGTCCTTGATTCCCACATAGGTTTCCAACTCAGCTTGCAGCCAGGTGGCAGTTGCTCATGGCTCTGCTGGATAATGCACTATTATGGAGAAAGAAAAGGAAAGTTGGAACTCTTATCGGCTCTGGGTTTCGAATAATCTTGCTACGTGTTCTGCCATTCTCGGATTCCAGTGAGAAACCAGTTTTTCTTGTCATCCGAGCAGCAGGAGAGTCGCCGTTTCTGGCAGGAGCAGAATTCATCATATCCAGTAATCACTTTATCTGAGGAGAGAAAATGAACAAAGTTTCACACAGCGACTATTCAGAATTGCATACCGTTTCAGCATGGTAGCAGGTATGGGCTAGCAAATTCAAAGCCAGATTTGCTGATGAGATCAACAAGCACGACCGCTCAGATAGAGCAATTCCTGCCCACCGCTTATTCTGCAGAACTGGTGCAGTTGCTGTGAGTATGCTGCAGGGTATCATCAGGTACATGCTCTTGGGTTTCCGGTTTTGGCCTGTGTGCTCGCGTGGCTGAGCAACCTGAGACTCTGATTTCAGATTGCACTTCTTAAGCAGGCTTGTGTTTGCATCCCTGCGCGGCCACGTATGCTAATGGACTAAGCTGGCAACGTTTCGCAGGGATGAGTTTTGTTAAAGTTGAACAGAAAGCAAAAGCTCTCATTTCTTCTAACCCGCGCTGATGTGGCACAGCAGAAAACAACCAACATGTCAGTGCCCATGTTTTCCCCTTCTGCTGTAGTTGTCACGTTCCCCTCCAGCTCGAAAGGCCACCAGCATAATATGCGACTCAAAAACAGGCTGCGCCAGTCTTTCATATTCCAGGCAATTTGCATTTTTCACCGTTTCTCTGAAAGTGAATGGAGATGTTTATTTCCCTATTGATGTGAAATTAGGTTCTACATTGAATCTGCTCGCAGTTTTCTGTTGTTGTTGCGAAAAGGTGGGAAATTGCGATGTGAAACTTGGTTATTTTTCCCTAATTTCCTTAATTTCTGTCCTGATGAGAGAGGCTGGTGATTGGTCCTCTCGATCCGGTGGAGACATCAGCCCAATTGTTAACCTCATCTAATCGAGACTGTAACTGGTAATCTTCACTTTTCATGGTTCATTGTTAGTCAGTTCTGATTCATGTTACTTGAGCACTTTCCTGGAAGTATTGGTGCACTAAGGTGCCAGTACATTGAAAGCACCATTTGGAATTGCCTCGCTGCAATTTGTGTGAGCAGCGCATGACTCAGACGACTCGCTCTGCCTCACAGACAGCATTCATGAGTCCGTGTGTCTGAAAATAGGTTCTCTTTGTCAGTTATGCTTCTGTTCATGAGTTGTCAGGTTTTGGTTTCGCTGAAGAGCCGCGCGGGCAACATGATTTGTGAGGTCTTTTCTGCAGCTAAAATCTCCCACTGAGAAGTTGGGAATGTGTCAAGAAGAATGGTCATTGGCAGCCTAAGACCAGAAAAAAATGATTCGTTGCTGGTTTTAACCTGTGGGATTAATCTCAAATGGGAGTGGACTCGCTTTGCATGCGAGAGATTGCGGGGTTGCTAGCTGCGTTCTCCATCCCCTTTTAGGGCGGCACGTGGCTCAGTGGTTAGCACTGCTGCCTCACAGCATCAGTGTTCCACGTTTCATTCCTGTGCGTAGTTTGCACATTCTCCCTGCGTCTGCGTGGGTTTCTTCCCACATTCCAAAGATGTGCAGGGCAGTTGAATTTGACATGCTAATTTGCCCATGATGATCGGAGAATTAGTACAGATCCATATGCCTTTGTAATGTTGAGAGTATACCAGACTCCACCACGAAATCTGACAATTCATTCCAAACACACAAATCTTTCTGTGTGAAAAAAACAATGTCCTTCAGATCCCTTTTAAATTTTGCCACTCTCTCCTTAAAACATTCTTCCCTTGTTTTGAACTTGCCTGTCTTGGGAAGAAATAGTCATTAACCATTTACTCTGCCGTCTCCTTCATATTGATAAAAACCTCTGTAATCCCATCCCTCAGCCCTCAAGCTCCAGGGAGAATTTTCACATCCTATTCAGCTTTACGCTACAGTCCAAACACTGTATGCCTTGCAACATCCTCAAAAATATTATCAATCTTACGCCAAGTTCGCCATTGAAAGTGCGTGTGGGTAAGTGCCTGAAGTGAGGCGATGCTGAAACACTAATCATGAAAAACGTGGTTGCGGGGGTTTGTGTGGCAGCGTGGCAGAGGTGTCGAAGGAGCTGTCTTTAAACTATAACCTCGATCCTGTCATTGGTTAGAATTCCCACCACGACCTAAACCACAGGTGAAGTCGGGAACTCTGTTTTTCATGAAAGACCTATAAACAGTGAGATGTCAGGATTTCATCCCATATTCGGCTGTTTTTTGACAGGAACTTGCACTAACTACGGCTGAGGGAGTGCCCAAGCTCAACGATTCAAAACCATGCGTGCATTTACTTGACTATTCGAACACAGGAACTCGGATTCATTTTTTGTGTGTTTCACAGTTACTTGGTGTAAATTTAAAACAGCCTCTGGTTATGCAGAAGAGTTCAAAGCTGGATATTCTCCACTAGAAATGCACAGGAAGAGGCAATCTCTTATTGCTCTTGTTGTAAACTGGTAACTTAGACTGTTTAAACTGACAGGATAACTCGGATCCATCCATCCTCTTGGGCACCTTTAACCGTGTTAATATCAGCAAAGGTAAACTCACACTAAGAGGAATGGGCTCATTGTGGTGAATTGTTAAGGAGTGGTGTGTGAGTCAGAGTGAATAGTGGTCAGTAAATACTGACACTGACATTGAACGTTGCAACACCAGCTCCTCACTCACTTGCTGTCTCATGCCTCCCAGTCATCATTGCCTTTCACATTTTCCTCTCGTCCGTTGCACTTCTCAACTTATTCCCGACAGCTTGCAAGTGTTCTCTTAGAAACTGCAGCTTTAGGAAACGTATTACTGGGATAAATGCATTGCTCAATGTGATGGGATGCACCGTCAATCCCTAATTACTCGAGTGATTGAGATTTTGAGTTACTCCGCAAAACCCTGGATGTCCTCAGTTGCGGGGTGCAGGCATGATACCATGAGGCAAGGATTTAGACCTAGTGACATTGAAGGAACAGCGAAATATTTTCAACTGGGAAACGCGAGAAATTTGGAGGGGTAATTGCTGTGATAGCTTTCGCTTGTATTTGCTGCCATTGTCCTTCCAGACAGATTCTGATCGATCACTGAATTGTTCTGGCAGGATCCGTGTGTGTGTTCTGGGTGCAGCCAGGATTTACTTTTCATTCGGATAATTCACAAGAAGAGAATTAAATCTACATCCCCTGACTGGGAATGAAAGCCTGTTCTGGGCAATGCAAAATCAGACTCGTAATCAGGGATGTCCATTGATACTGCAGAAGCCTTTGGGACCTGCACAAACCCTGGTGCCTGCTCTACACGTCATAATCGTCTTCTCAGCAGTGTTTCTCTCTCCATGTTTCCAAGTCGGTTCATATTATCACCCTTGGTTTAAATGTGAAGAAAGCAATGCTGTGATAATCTGATGTTTTTCAGCAGAAATACTGCAGCAAATTAAGTAAAGACTGATGCTTACACGAGCTCGTTTTGAGCTGTGGTGATGTTTTGGCAGCAAGAAAGGCATCGCTCAACTCGCCTCATTCCGGATGACGGGCTCGAAATGACCAGTGGTTTCTCGCTGAATTAGTTCAGGCTCTGGAATGTAAAACACTTCAAATATGAAAGTACAGCGAAAGGCAACGGTTCACAGAGTGGGGAATTCCAAGTGAAACAGTGACGGTGATTATGTTTGCTGATTTTTCACCTTGTGAATGCTGTTTCCCTGATGTGGACTTTACATTACCGAAAGACAAACTGTCACAGCCAAACCTGGTCTTTGGGTCAGTGACGGAATTGGTAACACGCCTGACGTCGAGTTAGGGGATTGTCAGTTCGCATTTAAAATCACAAGGATGCAGCGTGCTCGTCTATTCCTGTTGTCTGTCAGGAACGGAAGGGTTTGGGTTTTGTTGAATTTACAGTTTCTTTCGTCCACTTCAAATTCTAGCTCAGATCAACGTTTCTCATTGTCTGTAGAACTGGCTTTGGTTTAACCAAAAGCTGCCTTTTGGCGGTTGAACTTGCATATTGGAGCGGGCAGCTGAAGTGAAGCACAAGGAGCTGGTCAAATCCTGAGAACTCTGCCACTCTCGGGGAATGTGTCTGTGCTTCTCTTTCTGTGGGAGACACGACGTGGGTAATAACACAGTGTGACTATGTCAAACTTCAATCCCATTGTTGTGTCATCTAAGGTCAAAGCAAGAACCTCACTGCCATTTCCACTGGAAACATCAGAAGAGATAAGGTTATGGACCAAAGCTGGAAACTGGGAATACAATAGATGAATGTCTTTAAACCAGACTGCACCATGGGCCAAATGGGATTTTCCGTTCTGCAAAACTTGAAGACGAGTAGAAACCAATCTGCAGTGAAACTGATCAGAAATGAAAGGGAAAAGCCATTTCATTGAGAATAAGTGCAAGAGCGTCTGTGTTCATTCCGTGTAATCTCGTAGTCAGGATTTGGAACTCTAACCGCCATAGTGTTGGTTCTATTCTCGGACAGGGAATGAATGTTTTATTGTGCAAATATATCTTGGTAACAGTATTTCTGACCACTGGTCCGTACCTGGTAATGCTTGGTTTTGTGCCAGGTTATCAAAAATCAAAAAGATGCAAGTTTTGGAAATCTGAACTAAAAACGAGAATTGATAGAGAAACCCGCTACACCTGGCAGCATCTGTGGAGAGAAGCACATTTTTTTTAGATGGACAGGAAACAAGTTAGTTATAGATTTCTAGATTATACTGTTGGGAAAATGATAATTTTACCTGTCGAATTAGTATATTTATCAAAATCACTCTTGAGCTTACAAACGTCGAATTTACAATCTTAAAAGGACTTAATCAGCTGTCATGCTACTTTCATTTTCCTGAGCTGGTGGAAGGCTATGTTTTAATGGCTATATTTCCTTTTGCTTTCTGTTATTTAGCAGTCACGCCGAATGGAGAATTGTTTCTTTCAGTGTCTGCCTCAATATATGTCTTTGTTTTTTCTATATTTGTCTCTGTATCCTCCAGGGCCTTTTTCACATTCTTCGACTCTCTGTCTGTCCATATCCCTCATTTCCCATTTCTGCTCTTGAAAAGCCTGACATTCAGAGACAGTTTGAGATTCGAACTGCTGAGAGGCTTTCTGACTCCTGGTTGGCGTCGGTCGAAGTAGTCTCACATTCTCTGGATAATGCGCCTGTCATTGAGACCTGAAGCAAGGAGACATTTCTTCCTCAAAATCTAAAGAAACTTTCGATGTTAAAGTTGAATTCCTTATCCAACAGAAAAAGAAAGCAATTACATGATAGCTGAAGAAGAATAAGGATGCATTTACTGTTGGTGTACAACCAATGAATGGTGACAGCAGAGAATGACGGTGATCATGTCGTGGTGTCAGAGCCATTACAACAACATTCCCCGGGAATGCTGCAGTGTCTCCTGCCTCACCAATTAATTTCCACAAAACAGGGAATGAAGGAATGAGAAGAAGATAATGAGAAGCAGAAGTGCTTGTGGAACTGCGGGAAGAATCTCCAGGTTAAAATAGTAGTTAAATAGAGCAACATACACTACTGGATTTAAACCAGGAAAATGAAGCCGGAACGCGAAATCAGAATATGCAGCAATTCAAACAGGACACTGCGTTTCTCGATCAGCAACACAATACTTGCGAGAAATAACGAGCTTTCAATACAATGAGCAGGCATCAGTGTGATGGGAGGTGCTTTCACCAGCTAAGCCACGGCGCGACGTTAAAATCCAGATTTCTCGTCCATATGTGCAATGTCTGAACCACTTGATCACAGGAATTTCAAAACGCGGTTTCTGTATTAGCGTTGCTCAGTATGAATGGCAATCAAACTCTGCTTGTGCAGAAACAGACATTTCAATGCTGAGCATGCCCCACTGAAAAGGCACAGAAAAAGATAGTATCCTCTTGCATTGGCATCCAACAGATATTTTCATCTGTTTAAACTGACAGAATAAAGAGGATGTGCTCATCTCCTCTCGCGTCCCATTAACCACGTTAATACACACGCAGGGATTTTCAAAGCAATATGAACAGGCTCATTGTTGTGAATTGACAGCAGTGGTGTGTGAGTCATTGCGAACAGTGTGCAATAAATGCTGAACCAATAGCACTGACACTGAGCCTTGCACCATCAGCTCCACACTCACATCTTGCGTCATGTCTCCTCGGCATCAGTGCATTTGACTTTAATTATTCTACCCTGCACCTCTCCTCGAATTATTCCCGACCACTTGCAGTGTCGAATTAGAACGTGCAATTATCAGAAATGCATTTCTGGGACACAGTTATTCACTGCCCATCCCTAATTATCCCAAAGATGTAGGGGACGAGTTACTTTTGTTAACTCCTCAAATCCTTAGTATGGAGGTACTGACAAGAAACCGCTAGAGATGGAGTTCCTGGATTGCGGAAAGCAGACCGACCCCAAACTGCTAACGTAACTCACCCAGGGAAGAGCAGATGGACCCCACTCTGTCAATGTAACTCAACCAGGGGACAGACGTCTGACATCACACGTTCAATGTAACTCAACGAGGTAATTATGGCCTGACCGCACTCTGTTAATGTAACTCACCCAGGGAAGAGTAGACTGACGCCACTCTGTCAATGTTAGTCATCCAGCGAATAGCAGACTGAACCAACACTTTATATGTAACTCACCCAGCAAATGGCAGACTGACACGACTCAGTCAGTATAATTTACCCAAGAAAGAGCAGACTGATGCCACTCTATCAACGTAACTCACTCAGAGAAGAGCAGGCTGTACCCATTCTGTCTCTGTCACTCATCCAGGAAAGAGCAGGCTGGTTTGATTCTGTCAATGAAACACAAGCAGGGAGACGAGCCTGACGCCACTCTGTCAAAGTAACTCACTCAGAGAAGAGAAGACTTATTCCATTCTGTCTATGTGAATCATCCAGCGAAGACAGTAATGAAACCACACTTACTGTTAAACTCAGACAGAGAAGAGCAGACTGTCACGGCTTTGAGAAAGTAACACGCCCATGGAGGAGCAGACTGACACCACTCTCTTAACGTAGCTCACCCAGGGAAGAACAGACTGAGTGTATCATTTGAGTATGTTGCTGTACAAGAGTCACTGTTCAAGTCCAGCATCAAGGTACACTGGGAGATACCCAAAAGGAGTCTCCCCCGATTGGTGCAAATACACGTTTCTCCCATGCAATCCACGATCTGGAATGCTGTGGTCGGTAGCGTGTCAGGCTTGGGGCTGTAGTTAGCCTGGAGTTCGGGTGGTGACACGAGATTTGCCCAAATTGCCCCTCACTATCAGGGTCAGGCGAGTCGCGTCCCGTGGAAGCAGACAGCTGGCATTTCTCGCCAGGCTGTCAGTAATTTGCTGGGCAGTCTACCTTTGGGCTGTGTGGAAACATATCCAACAAGTGGAGCCAACGTCTAATCTCTCGTTTTGTCGTATGACCAAAGCACATGCTCTGTTCCCTTCACATCTAGCAATGGCCCTTCACAGCTCCCAACCTACTGGCGTTTCATTTACGCCATTTAACTCCAGCAGGCAAATTCCCCTCCTGCTTTAAATTCGCTCTCTTGCCACGGCCGTCTACCTTCGGGTTCGGGTGTGTCATTAATGACCTTTTCCCCCCTTGGGGTTAGGTCCATGATCTGGTTTGATTGGTTGCCATGCCCCACTGCTCCTATCGTCTGTAGTACATTCTGCACTGCATCTCGGAGGGTGGGGGTGGGGTGACTGCACCACTATATTCAACTGTCGACAGATGTCGGAGAAGGATCTATCTATTCCACACCACGAGACTCCCTCATTGCTCTTCTGAGTCTTACTTTGATCATAGAATATATATTTCCCATGTCAGGTGCCCCTTTTGTCGTGGTGGCTACTACTAAGTGCCAGTCACCGGCGCGGCATGGATCCCTGCATAAATCTTAATAATCGAATTTACAGTCGTCCTTGTTACTGAACAGCTATGGGTCGCATGTAACGATCCATTTCGCCCTATCAGTTAAGATTTCCGTCAGCTACTGCAGCTCAGACGCCCCTGCCCTTATGAATAGTCCTACCAGGGCGCTTGCCAACAGTGTGAACTGGGGCAGCCCCACATTTGCTGAAGTCTTCTAATAAATACTTGCTCTAAATTGGTTTTGGTGTTGTGCGATGTCTCGTCAGTCCCAGCTGCAAGTTTGTAATGGCTGGTGTGTATCCACGTGGCTGTTCCGGCGATCTTAACAGCTATCTGTGCTGTAAGGCATACTTGAAACGGTCCCAGCCACCTCTTCGCCTGTTTTCCCTCCTGAAGTCTTTCGCCACTATTCAGGCTCCAGGTTATAGATGGTACATCTTCCCTTCTGCTGATTGGGGTAGTGCTGTCTTCACTTGATTCTTTATTTGGGACAGAAGTGTAGAGAGTTTCATGCAGTAACACAACATTTTATCCTCACAGTGGCCTGTTATTTGGCTTCCCTTACGTCTCGGGACAATTCCTGTGTTTGGGGCCTACCAAACAAAATCTCAAACGGGCTAAGATTAGCTCTCCCTCTCCTCCTAGATCTCATACACATTGGCACAATTGGAAGTGCCTTTGTCTCTGTCATCCCTAGTTCCTCACAGCATTTTGTCAATTTATTTTTGAAGGTAGAATTTTCTCTTTCCGCTGCCCTCCCGCTCGTTTGGTGATAGGCACAGTGTTATCTCATGTTTATTCCCAAATACTCACTAATCTGCTGTAGGGCATTATGGACAAATGGTGTTCCACTGTCACTACTAAGCCTAGAGTGTAGTTTTGCTCGCTGAGCTGAAGGTTTGATATCCAGACGTTTCATTACTTGGCATATGGAGGTTAGTGGGCGAGTGTAGGTTAGTTGGGCTTCGATCGGCACAACATCAAGGGCCAAAGGGCCTGTACTGCGCTGTATTTTTCTATGTTCTATGTTCTGGGTGACGTCA
Source organism: Chiloscyllium plagiosum (assembly GCF_037043375.1). Lineage (NCBI taxonomy): Eukaryota > Metazoa > Chordata > Chondrichthyes > Orectolobiformes > Hemiscylliidae > Chiloscyllium > Chiloscyllium plagiosum. Next base: position 100,812,651 of record NW_028270151.1, read on the forward strand.
TCAGTGACGAACTCCAAGTGAAGAGAAGCTGTTGTCTCCTGCGTTCCAGTTATATGTTTGTCCAGGTTGGGGTTCCTGGGGTTTGTGGTGATGCCATTTCTTGTTCGTTTTCTGAGGGGTTGATAGATGCTATCTAGATACATGTCTTTTTTATGGCGTTGTGGTTGGAGTGATAGACCTCAAAGAATTCTCTGGCATGTCTTTGCTTAGCCTGTCCCAGGATAGATGTGTTGTCCCAGTCGAAATGGTGTTTTTGTTTCATCCATATGAAGGGCTACGAGGGAGAGAGTGGCTAGCTGGTGTTCTGTATCGTGGTGGCTAACTTTCTTCCTGTTTGTCCTACGTAGTGTTTGTGGCAGTCCTTGCATGGAATTTTGTATATGACGTTGGTTTTGTCCATGGGTTGTACTGGGTCTTTTTAATTTGTTAGTTTTGTTTGAGACAGTTGGTGGGATTCCGAGGGGTCTTAGTAGTCTGTCTGCCACTTCTGAGACTTCATTGATGTATGGAAATGTCGATAGTGTTCCTGGCTGTGTTAGGTCTACTTGACGTGGTTTGTTCCTGAGGAATCTGTAGACTGTATTTTTGAAGTATCCGTTCTTCTTGAATACGTTTTATAGGTGCTTCTCCTCTGTTTTCCAAAGTTCGTCTGCGCTGAAATGTGTGGTGGTTCGTTGGAATAATGTTTTGATACAGCTTCCTTTTTGCGTGTTTGGATGGTTGCTGGTGGAATTAAGTATTTGGTCAGTGTTTGTCGGTTTGCTGTATATGCAGACACAACAGAGAATTCCGAGAGGCCTCGCACTCCAATCAAAACGCCATAAACAAACACATTGATCGATTTACCATCTGTCAACCCCTCAGAAAACGAATAGGAAATGACATCACCACAAACCCCAGGAACCCCATCCAGGACAAACATATAAATAGAAAGCAGGAGACAACATCTTCGCTTCTCTTGGAGGTCGCCAATGATGATGTTACCTCGCCAGGTAATGAAACGTCTGGATAACAAACGTATAGCTCAGCGAGCAAACCTACACCCTAAACCTCAACCGGAGCTATAAACCTTCGCAAACCTTGGGACTACTAAGCCTCTCAGGGATGCTCCATCTCGGAATTATTTCAGTTAGGAAAGCTTTGGTTACGGCACTGGCATTCTGTTTTGCCGTGGGGAACGCTTGCACCCATTTGGAAAATATATCAACTATTACCAGACAATACCTTTTTCCTTTGCAGGGTGTTAGTTCGCTTAAATCCAGTTGTAAATGTTCAAATTCTTTTTGGGATTTCGGAAATGCTACATAACTCATCTGTATTCCCCTCCCCACATTATTGTCGCACAGATAACACATCGTTCACAATATTTCTGGAAGCAATGAGTGAATCCCTCAGTGCACCGCTGTCCTGAAATGCAGTCATATCTCCCCTCTTTTGACACATGTTCCTTACCGTGAGTCAGTTTGGCATAGAATGTAAATAATGGTCGTGGTAGAAAAGGTTGAGCATTGGGGCCAAACCATACCCCTTACCTCAAACTGCACTCTGCTTTTTCCCACTCAAACGTGTCTTCCAGCCTGGACATCGACTGTGACTCCCTTAAGTCTGCTATTTGGGTAAGGATTTTTGTCATTCCCTTGTCAACTGATCATTTACCGGCTGCTGGGCTGCCGTCCTTGCCGCTGAGTCTGCCCTTGCATTTCCTCGAGAAACTAAATCGTTATTTTTCGTGTGGGCATTATATTTACACACAGCGATTGATTTAGGCAATACGACCACTTCCAAGAGGTCAGAAATCTGATCACGGGTGTGTGATGGGCTTTCCGGTGAAGGTCAAGAAGTCCCTGTATTTCAACAAGATTACAACATCTTGTGCAACTCCGAATGCGTATCTGCTATCGGTTAAATATTGGCTGTGTTTCCCCTTGCCAATTTACATGCCTCAGTCAAGGCGATCAGCTCCGATGCTTGCGCTGACAGTTGAGAAGCGAGTGATTTCCGCTTTGAATACCTCAATGGTAGTTACTAGAGCATGCCCAATAAAATTCTGACCTATCTCCTTGCACCTGAATGCTGTCCCATCCACACCAAAAAACGCCATATTTAGATTCTGAATTGGTGAATTCTGCAAGTCTTGTCTAGGCAGCACATTTCATTAATTACAGCGATACAATCATGTGGGTCTCCGTCTCCTTCTCCAGTGAGAGGATTAGCAGCATTAAGGACGTTACATCGTTTTATTGCAATGTTAGGCTTCTCCAATAACACAGTATTGCATCTGAGTCAAAGTGCTGCCGACGTATGTGCTTTCTTTTGCTCGGAAAGCAGTAAGGATACTGCATGTGCGATCAGTTTGGTTAAGTCGCCATAGCCGATTATATCCCTGAACACTGCAACCACAGCTCACAGGCAATCTGATACGCAATCCTGCCGCTACGAGGTCTAGCTTAGCCGAAAAACAAGCTGCCAGCCTGAATTTTCCCCCAAGATCCTGCAACATCACAGATGTCATGCAGCCATGTTTCTCATCTACCGTTTGACAGAAGGCTTGTTTGGATTCTGAATCCCCAGTGTAGGTATACTTTGAAACGGCTTTTTCAGTTCAACTCGGCCGCTGGGATCCATTGCAACGGACCTTGGTTGTGCTACCCTTTTCATGGGCCATGTCACTTCAGGGCGCCTCCAGATTTGTGTAATGTGGGATAAACGTTCTTCAGTCGGAGCGTATGCCCCAAAAGGATAACAATTGTTTCTTCATGTGAGACCTTGGAATTTGCTGAATTACTTGCACTCTGTCTTCACCAATGGCCTTCCCTTGTTCAGTTATTAAGTGACTGAAGGACTTCACCTGTTGTTGCATAAATCGAAGCTTTGCGAGACTGGCTTTGTGCCCTTCCCTCGTGCAATGCAAAGGAATCCTTCTCACATTGTTCCTCTGTCGTTGCTACTATTAAGCAATCGTCTACAGATTGCAGAAGCGCAGACCCAGAGGTTAAAACAAGAGTCTCCAGACTCCTGCGTAGAGCCTCATTATATATGGTGGGTGACTCACAGTAACATTGACAAAGTCATGTGAACTCATAAGATTTCCCTTTGAATGAAAAAGCGAACCAGAATTGACTATCTGGATGCACTGTTACACTAAAGAATGTATTTGCTAAATCCACAGCAGGAAACCATTTACTGTCCGGTCTAAATTGAACTAATACAGTATAGGGTTTGGGAACATTTGATGCGCGCGGGACAACACTGTTATTGACTGCCTGTAGGTCTTGAACAAACCTGTATTCCTCCGGTTCACTTGGAATTTTTGCCTTTTTGATCAGAAAAATGGGAGTTCTCACCGGTGAGTTGACATTGGGAATTATCTCTCCAGCCTTTGGGAAGGATTGAAAGACTGGAGTAACTACGTCAATGGCCTCGGGTTTTTACGGGTATTGTGCCCTGCAAGGACGATACTCCGACTTCGTGGTTACTCGTATTGGTTCACAACCTCGTATAAGCCCCGAATCATGTTTTCCTTTTACGCATAATTCAGTTAGGACCGTTATTAATCTTGGGTCTGAGAAGTTCATCTTAGGGAAACGCCAGGCCAGCCTTTTAGGCTCTTCAGGGCTCGCGGGGGTTACCTCGACTGTTCTATTGCCTGAGTTGGACAAATTAATTTCTTCCTAGATATCCGCACATCTGCATTAAACCACATACCCACATCGTCCCAGAACACCCAACATTTCTTTCTTTATGCCTTTCGTACCCATGGCCCAAAATCTTGCCACCAGTCACTGGACACCTTCGCCAGTGACACGCGAGGAGCGAAGTCTTCCACATCAAAATTATAGAGTTTACTTGCCGTCACAGGTACTTGACGTAAGTTCACACTGACTGCACATCTGCCATCCCTTCAATAAAATTCGCACAATAACAACTGACCTAGTTTAACCAATCTCCTGAACAAATACTTCTCTTATGGTTCCTCAGGGCCATCGTGGTGTATGTGTGCTGTGCAGTGCAGCATATTCCCGCAAAAAAAAAATCGGTGTTAATAGGATTAACATGGTTCCCTGCTTCCAGGGCGAGTGAATTGCTCAATGAACTCATTGCTCTCTGGCTTAATTGCCACTCATAGACATACACCAGGGGTCGTGGATTGTATTTTGCAGTTTACACTTGTGAATCTTCCTTTTGAATTACCTGCAAACCCGTCGGAGTACTGAGCAAATACAACCCCAGTCTCACTATGAGATTCCGAGCCATCAAATGTAAAGGACAGAATTCCGCTAAAAAAATTGAGAATTAGAATTTTTACACATTACTGATTTCACACAATATGGGTGCGGTACAACTCTCTCATATCACGACGCCTGATGCCTCCATTGAGTTCAGGAACATTCCACTCATCGTTATTGGCGTCAACTCTCTGAACTGTCTTGATTTGAGGAGTGAATGTACATTGTTACCTATTTTCTTGTTTCGTACATCATTCCATTGATGAAGCTGCTCCTCAGGTGTGCCTCATACCGTGTTATCTCTGCCGTCGTTATGTCCTTGGGTAGTATCAGTCCACAATAGACGTTATCGACTTTCGTGAGGTGCTCAAAGTACTGGGACATTGTCTAGACTTCTTTAGGGATTCTTTTCAATTGATTGTGGGTACGATATGCTATTGGTGATTCAGCAGACCCTGAGGCGGCGACCGTTGACTTGGAATCTTCGCGAAGTGGATCTCGTCGGGGGGCTGTAGCTCTTCGAGGGCACCCATTCAGGTCAGGATCTGATCCAGTCTTAAGACACTGTACAGCTTCATTTGGTTGTTTTCCGTGTGTGTGTACATGTGCGCTGGTGTTTGTACCTGTACTTGATCTATCTTTTATTCGAGATTTTCTTTACCTGAAATCAGGCTCAGCCTTCAACATGTTTATAAGCACTCCAATTCACAAGTTCTATTTTACCCTTCCGTTTCTCCTTCTCTCTCTCTCCTCCAACGGTGACCTCAACATTTGCAACTGCATGTTAATAAAATTCCCTTCCTCCAGAAAAACATATTCCTTGATTTACATTTTTAACTGCTTTACAGAAACTGGGCCATAATTATTGAGCATATATTGTATTTTTTCTTGACCATTCCGAGTTGTCTGTCGACCCTCTTTTTGTTCACTCTTGCTGGAGCCGATTTTCATGGATATTGGAAAAGTGTTCATCTCTCTCTGTCTGTCTCTCTATCTGTATATCTGTCTATCTCTCTCTATCTCTCTCTCTCTCTCACGATACCATAATCTTCTCTTTGCCAATATAACTTGCTTTTACCTCCTGAGGTCCCCTCTCATTGGGCGCTGCCGCCTCATTGCCTTGGTTTTCACAAACCAAGAACCCACGTAACCGGTACAGCTTTGGCGACTCCAACGCTGCCCATGTTGGCTCCAAGTCTCAAACCACCGTTAATCTTGCTGTCCCTTAAACTCTCTAGAGACGGCAATCCTTTCCCTTGAATTTTACTCGAATACCGCGCGAGAGTTCACAGGCGCCTCTTCCTGGTTCATTTATTCTCTTCGAACGAGTCTCTATGTCGGATTACTTTAGCCACAACTCTTACCCCGACCCTATTCGATTCAGAACGCGACTCTGGGGCGATCCACTTATCCCCAGTCCTCTCAAGCAAAGGGGCCAATTCAGCTCTCGATATGAAGTGAAAGACCTTCAAGGCAGTGGCGCGTACACCTCCTGGGAATCTTCAAAATCTTACCCAGTCGCAGAGTCCCAGGCGAGCCCCCTGGTTTACTGCCGTGGAATTTCAATCGACTCGACGCAAATGCTACCAAGAGCATTATTTTTGAAATTTGCAGAGTGGACCCGACACATTTGCAAAACGCCTCATAAAAAGGACGCCTGACGGTTTTCACATATTCCCTTTATACTATAAATCGCCTTGCTTTATCACACTTCAAGCCAGGAACCTGGATCAGTCGAGTTCCTTTCCACATATGGAGTTGCTTTTTCTAATTAATTGACTGCTGATATAATAGATTATTGGCCTTGAGAGTCAGCTGTAAATTAGTTTGAACTTTACATTTTCTCTGTCTTTTTGCAAAGTTAGGACTATAGTTCTTTGTTTCAACCATGGTTTCACAGATTTCCCAATAAATGATAATTTTCCATTACAGGTGTTCAGGCTGACAGTGACTCAATAAGTGTGATGGAGTGAGGATGATAGTGACACAATGAGGGTGAGGTGTCAGCGTGGTAGTGACGCAGACTGTGTGAGTGGATCAGGCCTATAGTTGCGCAGTGAGGGGGGTCAGAGTGATAGTGATGCAGTAAGTCTGAGGGATCAGACCGATAGTGACGCAGTAAGTGTGAGGTGGTCAGGCGATAGTGAAGCACTTCGTGTGAGGGGTCAGTGTGACAGTGACGCTGTAAGAGTGAGTGGTCAGGCTGACAGTGACGCAGTAATTGGAAGGAGATCAGGCTGATAGTGATGCAGTAAGTGTTACTGTGTCAGGCTGATCCTGACGCATAAAGTGGGAGGGGACAGGGTGATAGTGATGCAGTAAGTGAGATGGGGTCAGGCAGAGACTGACGCAGTGAGGGTGAGACAGTCAGGGTGATAGTGAGGGAGTAAGTGTGTGCGTTCAGGCTGGTAGTGACACAGTAAGTTGAGAGCGTCAGGCTTATAGTGGCCAATAAAAGTGAGATGTTAGTGGAATAGTGACATAGTAAGTGTGAGGTGTCAGTCTGATAGTGAAGCAGAAAGTGTGTGGGGGTCAGGCTAATAGAGATGCAGCAAGTGTGATGGGGTCAGGCAGATAGTGTTACAGTATGTGTGAGGGGTCAGGCTGATAGTGATGCAGTAAGTGTCCGTGAGTCAGAGTGATCCTAATGCAGGAAGTGAGAGGGGACAGGATGACAGTGACGCAGTGAATGTGAGGGGGTCAGCGTAATGGTAACGGAATAAGTGTGAGTGTTCAGGCTGATAATGATGCAGTAAGTTGAGGGCGTCAGGCTAATACTGGCCAGTAAGTGTTAAGTGACAGGGTGATAGTGATGCAGGAAATGTGAGGAGTCAGACTGATAGACACGGTGAAATTGTGAGGGGTCAGGCTGATAGTGATGCTGGAAGTGTGCGAGTGACAGGCTGATAGTGACGCAGTGAGTGTGTTGGGAGCAGAGTGACAGGAACGCAATAAGTGTGAGCGGCTCTGGATGATAGTGACAGGTCAGTATGAGGGGGAGGATGGTAATGATCCAGTGAGTGTGAGGTGTCAGGATGACAGTGAAGCAGACTGTGTGAATGTGTCATTTGTGATGGTGACATGGCAAGTGTGATGGGGTCAGGGTGACAGTGACGCAGATGCTTTCAGGGGGTCAGGTTGTAGTGATGCAGTAATTGTGAGGGGTCAGGGTGATAGTGACGCAGTGAGTGTGAAATGTCAGTGTGATAGTGACGCAGAACATTTGAGGGGCCAGGCTTATAGTGACGCAGTATGGGCAAGGGGTCAGGGTAACAGTGTTGTAGATGCACTCACAGGGCCAGGTTGTAGTAAAGCTGTAAGTATGAGTGTCTCAGGCTGATAGTGATGAAGTAAATGCGTTGGGGTAAGGTGGATAGGGATGCAGTAAGAGTGCAGGGGTAGTGCTAAAGTGACGCAGTAAATGTGAGTGTTGAAGCTGATAGTGACGCATTAGTTTGAGGTGATCAGGCTCATCTTGACGCAGTAAGTGTGACGTTGTCAGCATGATAGTTACGCTGTCAGTGTATGGGCGCACAATGATCTTGACGCAGTAAGATTGGGGAGTCAGGGTGATAGTGACGCAGTAAGCATGAGTGGGTAAGTCTGATTGTGACGCAGTATATGTGAGGGAGTCAGCCTTGTAGTGGCGCAGTATGTGTGAGATGGTCAGGCTGATATTGATGCAGTTAGTGTGTTGGGGTCAAAGTGATAGTGACGCAATAGGTGTAAGTGGCTCAGGATAATAGTGACACAGTGGGTGTGAGATACCAGTGTGATAGTGACACAGTAAGTGTAAGGGGTCAGGATGACAGTGACACTAAGTGTAAGGCCCTCAGTGTGATAGTGCCGCAGCAAGTGTGGGATGTCAGGGTGTAAATGACGTCGTAAGTGAGAAACGGGCATTGCGATAGTGAAGAAGTAAGTGTGAGGGTGTCAGCTGATAGTGACACAGTCAATGTGATGGAGCAGTGTTTTAGTGACAAGATAAGAGTGAGGCGTCAGTCTGATAATGACACAATAAATGTGATGGAGTCCGGCTGATAGTGACACAGAAAGTGTGAGGGGTCAGACTGATAGTGACACAATAAGTGTAAGGATTCAGGGTGATAGTAACATGGGAAGTGTGAGGGCGTGACTGAAAGTCACGCAATAAGAGTGTGGCGGTTAGGCTCATGGTGACGCAGTAAAACTAAGGCCGGCAAGGTGAAAATGGCAAAGATTGTGTGAGTTGGTCAGGGTGATAGTGACGCAGTAAACGTGAGGAGGTCATGGTGAGAGTGACGCATGAAATGAGAGAGGATCAGAGTGAGAGCGACGCAGTAAGTATGAAGGGGTCAGGCTGATAGTGACACAGTCAGTGTGAGGGGGAGAGTTTTAGTTAAACAGTAAGTGCGAGGCGTCAGACTGAAACTGATACAAAAAGTATGAGTGGGTCAGGGTGATAGTGACACAGTACGTCTGAGGGGTCAGGCTGATAGTGACACAGTCAGTGTGATGGGGCAGAGTTTTAGTAACATGGTAAGCGTGAGGCTTCAGTCTGATACTGACACAAAAAGTGTGATGGAGGCAGGCTGATAGTGACGCAGTAGGTTTTAGGAGTGAAGGTGATATTAACATAGGAAGTGCGAGGGCGTCACTGATAGTGATGCAATGTTTGTGTGGCTGTCAGGTTGATAGTGACGCAGTAAAAATGAGGATGTCACGGTGAAACTGGTGGAGTAAGTGTGAGGATGGCAGTTGGACAGTGATGCAGTAAGTGCGAGGGGTTCACGCTGATATTGAGGCATGCAAGTGTGAGGGCCAGGTTGATAGTGACGCTGTGTGCCGGCGGGTCCGGCTGATAACGACGCAGAAAATGTGAGTGTCTCAGTGTGACAGTGACGCATTACGTGTGAGGGGGTCAGGGTGATAATGACAGAGAAAGTGTGAGGTGGTCAGGTTGATAGTGATGCTGTAATTGTGAGCTTGGTCAGCGTGATAATGAGGGGCTCAGGCTGATAGCGACACAGTTATTGTGAGGGGATCAGGGCAGTAGTGACGCAAAACGTGTGAGCGGGTCAGGCGAATAATGATGCAGTACGTGTGAGGTGTCAGGCCGATAGTGACGCAGTAAAGGTGAGAGTGTTGGTGTGCTAGTGACGCAGTAAGTGTGAGCCGCTCAGGATGATATTGACGCCATAAGTGTGAGGTTTCAGGTAGACACCAATGCGGTAAGTGTGACGTGTTCAGGGTGACAGTGACGCAGACACTTTGAAGGTGTCAGATTGAGAGTGACACAGGAAATGTGAGGGGACAGTTTGATAGTGACACAGTAAGTGGAAGGGGTCAGGCTGATAATGATATACTAATTGTGATGGAGTCAGGATAATAGTGGTGCAGTGAGTATGAGTTGTCAGGGTGATAGTGATATACACGGTGTGAGTGGGAGAGAGTTATAGTGATGCATCAAGTATGAGGAGGTCAGAGTGATAGTGTGCAGGGTGTGGCTGAAGGTGACGCAAGAAGAGTGAAAGGTTCAGGGTGATCCGGACGCACTAAGTTTGGGGGGTCAAGGTAATGGTGATGCTGTAAGTATGAGTGGGTCAGTCTGATAGTGACACAGTACATTTGAAGGGATCACGCTGGTAGTGATGCAGTAAGCGTGAGGGGGTCAGGCTGATATTGATGCACTAAGTGAGAGAGTGTCAAGGTGATGGTGACGCATCAAGTGTGAGCAGGTTAGAGAGAGAGTGACGCCGTTAGTGAGTGGGGTTTCGCTGATAGGGATGCAGTAGGTGCGCATGTGTCAGGGTGTGAGTGATGCAGGAAGTATGAGGGTGCCAGAGGGATCGTGACGCATTAAGTATGAGGGGGTCAGAGTGATTGTGACGCAGTAATTCTGAGGGAATCAGAGAGATACCAACGCAGAAACCATGTGGGGGTCAGGCTGTTAGTGACGCTGTCAGTGTGAGTGCCTCAACCTAAAAATGATGAAATAAATTTGAGAGAGTAATGCTGATTGTAAGGTGATAAGTGTGAGTGAGTCAGGCAGGTAGTGACGCTGTAAGTGTGAGTGTTGAAGCTCATAGTGAAGCAGTAGTTGTGAGGTGGTCAGTGTGATTGTGACGCAGTAAATGTGAGAGGGTCAAGGTGATAGTGACACAGTAAGTTTGAGGAGGCAGTGTTGCAGTGACACGGTAAGTGTGAGGCGTCAGTCTGATACTTACATAATAAGTGTGAAGGAGTCAGGCTGATAGTGACACAGTAAGTGTAAGGAGTCAGGGTGATAGTAACATAGGAAGTGTAAGGGCATGACTGATAGTGACAAAGTAAGTGCTTGGCAGTCAGGCTGATAGTGACGCAGTCAAATTGATGGTCTCGAAGTGAAAGTGGCGCAGTAAATGTGAGGGCGCCAGATGGATAGTGATGCAGTAAGTTTGAGGGGTTCACACTGATATTAAGGCGGTAGGTGTGAGGGGTCAGGTCTATAGTGATGCAGTAAGTGTCGGCTGGTCAGGCCGATAGTGATGGATTCAAAGACCAAATATCCAAGGCTCACTGTAGTGCTGAATAGTGAGACTTCTCAAGGCGAAGACAAAAACCAATAGTTTTCATCCTGGTCATACATCACAATGCTTCATTTTAATATTGTCCTCTAATGCTTCTAGATTCACCAATGAGGGAACAAAATTTAATTGCACCACCTTGTTTATCTCTTCAAATATTTTGCAACTCTCAATGAGATTACCTCTCTTGTTTTGAAACTGTTAAGAAAAGGCGGGATTTGCCCAATTTCAATTCAGAGGACTAACGTTCATCCATGATATCAAGGCTAATCACCATTCGTGGTATTCCTCATATGGCATTAGTATCTTTCCTAAATTGAGGATTCTAATTCCTCATACTGTCGTCCAAGTGCGGTCGAACTGAGCCACCATACATTGGAAATAATGCTTCGTTCTCGTGCCCTGAAATCCTTCTGCAGCTTTCACAACAGACTTCTACAACTGCTACTAGACTTCAATGACTTATTAAAAACTTCTCCAAGATGCATTTCTAAAAATCTGCACAAAAGACTTTCGACTTCATACCTTCGACAAATAATCTCCACACATTTCCCTCCTGACAAGTATGATAAAGTCAAATCATTGCTATTTATTAGATCATGAGGAACATGGATAGTTTGACTCGTCAAGGTGTTTTCCGGCAGGTGAGGAAGTCAAAATTTAGAAAACATCGGTTTTAAATTAGTGGGTAAGGATTTAAAAGGGATGTCAGGGGCAACTTTTTCAGACGTGTCCAGAATGAGCTGCCAGAGAAATTGGTGGAGTCTGATGCAACTGTAACATTGAATGGCATCTGGATGGATATATGAGAAACAAGGTTTAGAGGGATGTGAGCCAAATGTTGGCTAATGGGACCTTTTAATTTAGGATATCTGTCCACCATGGTCAAGTTGGAAAGAAGGGCCACTTTCCGTGTTGTATTGTTCAACGACTTGATGACTCGAGAACAACCGCAAAAACTTTGCAAATAATTCCGTCAAGACGATTTCAAGTTCCAAATCTTCGGTTAGTCTTCCTCTCTTGTGCTCACAAGTTCATTACCTGATGTCAGAACTTACAGATAAGTTGCTGGATCCATTTCTGTAAATTGGTTCTGCATTCTTTCTAATTCCGATTTTTTTTTACTAATGTAGCTAGTGTTTATGGACTTAGCATCAATTTTTCTAATACCATATTTCGATGAATATTAAAACACAACAGCATATATAATTTGGAACCAGATGATGAGCAATTGAGTCAAAATCGATCGGACGCAGTGAGACAATGATGTACATTGTCTCACTGTCTTCGTGGTATACATCCGTGTCTCTATAATTCGACGAAGAATCATTCCCTCAACTTCAGCTGTGTCAGAATCTAGTTTGCGGTGAAAGCCTGTCAATCTGCTAAGGTAACGTTCGTCTGGGTCTCTGCAAAGGATTTGGTGAAATTTTGGGTCTTGACAATTTGTTCTTCCAACAAATTAATTCAGTTGTTTTACTGTGAAAATTGACATCCTTGCTGCAGCTGTGATGGCCGAGAGGTTAAGGCGTTGAATTTGAAATCCAATGGGGTTTTACTGCGCAGGTTCGAATCCTGTTCACAGCGTTGAATCTTTTAAAAGTCATTAATTCCTTTGCAGGATTTGAATTTCGTGGAGCTTGAGCTTTGCATTCAATCGAAAGTAAATTTTCAACTGTGAAGAATCCGAAGTAATTTCAAGACTGACCCAGTCATCTAATTGAATAAATTATATGTCGAGACACAAAAAGCCACCAACTTCCAACACGAATCAGTTTCAACACATTTGTCGAACTATCGTGAAATTTGGATGTTCGGGGGGTGGAATTCAGCAAAACAAAAAGCAATGCAATACACTTACCTGCAGGTGATGAATTTTGTTTTTAGGATCAGTTGAAAGTCAAGCTGAGAAAGTTCAACCTATTTTACAGCTGATTCTCAAGGCCAATAATCTATTATATCAGCAGTCAATGAATTAGAAAAAAGCAACTCAGTGTGTGGAAAGGAACTCGACTGATCCAGGTTCCTGGCCTGCGATGTGAAAAGTCAAGGCGATATCAGCGGAGTAGAATTTTCTGGAAATATTAGAAATGGAATGTTAACGGTCTTCTGCTGTCCACATTCGTAAGAAACTGTGCATTAAGAACTGAAATTGAAAATTAACGATGAAAATCAGACTTAGCCCTCTGCTTGTGGTGTAGCATTGTTCAGAACAATAGGTTGTTGTTGAGGCTAAAATTGACCAAAATAATCGATGGGGAACTTATCCACGGGCTTCGTTGGAGCAGTTGGTGTGGAGAGCTCAGCTTGAAGAACCAAATGCCAATTATTCATCCTGGCTGTCTGAATTGCTTAGTTAAACATACTCCCAGTTTAATGAAAAAAAACCTTTGCTGTCCGATTAGATGTTTCCATGTCAGCATGTACCGATATGCGAAGACACTCCATGGAGTAGATGTGACTTAAATTTTGACTCTAACGTCAGAGATGTTAACACATTTCTGCATCAAAACAGCACTACCATTGGTATCAAATCAAACTGAACAAAGGACTAGTCACTTAGACATTTCCTGTCTGCAGACTCTGCCAATGGACCGTTCAGGCCCGATGTAGGAATAGGGCGTGGTGACATCTGTTCACAAGTGGATCACTTCATTCTTGCTCATGATCCATAAACCGTAATTCATTTTGAACTTCTTCGCCATCAGCATGATAAGTGTTACATAATGCACAGGTTTGCTTCTCGAAAGAAAGAGCGAAATCTTATCCAATGCAGACGCAAATTCAAGTTGTCCCTGGTCGACCAGAAGACAGATGTCGCGAAACAAAATGAATACAGAAAACACCAATATTTTCTGGGAGTCAAAAAGATGTACTGGAAGAACAGAAACATATATTTGGAACTAAAGTCACATACCACTTCCACAGACTAAATGTTCTTGAACCGTTTTCTTAATTTGACCTTCATGTCCACCATTGCTGCAAAAATTATCTTAACAACTGAGAACGTTGTGTTCTTTGATATTCTCTCCTTCATGTTTCTCTTGATTTTGATACTAAAACCGAGCAATAGTAATGCACCCTATTTCACTTGCAAAGATCAGAAGAAGATCAATTTATAAGAGAACAGAAATAAAGCGACGTCTGTCTTGTGAGAGAAAACACAGTTACCATTTCGACTCCAAAAAGTCTTCTTCAGAAGCCTGCGCAATGAACTCGAAATAGTAGACCGAAAATGAAAAAAAGAAGCCAAAATACCGCGAATACACCACCCGCAAGTGCCTCAGGTCCTACTCGAATATGCTGGATTACTACCATCAACATCAGTGGAGAATGGAACAAAGCTCATTCTGCAGTTGTTTGACGTAGTTTGTAAAGTCAGAAATATGATTCGGTAAAAAGCGGGATGAAAGCGGGATATAGGAACTCTGAAAAAAGCAAGTGCGTGCTTTGCTTTGAAGAAGGTTGGCAGTGATGAAAATGGAAATTAACTACAGTAAGGGGGGCTTAATTAATACTCAGCATCGTTGCAACACACAGGGACGCAATTCTTTTTGCTAGGTTTCTGTTCTGCCATTTTATAATCACGACTGCTGTCGGGTTTGGTTTCCATTCCAGGCTTAGGTGACAGCCTGATGGAAGTTTGCACATTCGCCCAATTTCTGGGTGGTTGCTCTGGTTTGCTACCACATTCTAAACATTTGCAGCTTATTTGGAATCGCCATTGAACGCACACGGTTACAGAGACAGTGATGTCTCTGTAATAGGAGTGTCTGGATAGGACGTACTTTAGAGGATTTTTGTGAACTTAAATAGACAGAGTGGGGTTAGTCTGCTGTTTCCTGGGTGAGCTCCATGGCCAGAGAGGGGTCAGCGTCTTCTTCCCTGAGGGAGATACGTTGACAGAGTTGGGTTAGTTGCTCTTACCTGTGTCAGTCACGCAGATACAGGAGGGTCAGCCTGCCATTCCCTGGGCGAATGTCTTTCACAGAGTGGTGACAGATGAAAATATCTGTTGGTTGCCAATGCAAGAGGATACTGTCTTTTTCTGTGCGTTTTCAGTGGGGCATGCTCAGCATTGAAATATCTGTTTTTGCACAAGCAGAGTTTGATTGCCATTCATACTGAGCAACGCTAACAAAGAAAACACGTTTTCGAATTCCTGTGATCAGGTGTTTCAGGAATTGCACATATGGACGAGAAATCTGGCTTTTAACGTGGCGCCGTGGCTTCGCTGGTGAAAGCACCTCCCATCACACGGGTGCCAGCTCATTGTATTGAAAGCTCGTTATTTCTCGCAAATATTGTGTTGCTGATTGAGAAACTCAGTGTCCTGTTTGAATTTCGGTAAGTTCTGATTTCGCGTTCCTGCTCCATTTTCCTGGTTTAAATCCAGTAGTGTATGTTGCTCTTTTTAACTACTATTTTAACCTGGAGATTCTTCCCGCAGTTCCACAAGCACTTCTGCTTCTCATCCTCTTATTCTCATTCCTTCATTCCCAGTTTGGTGGAAATTAAGTGGTGAGGCAGGAGATACAGCAGAATTCCCGGGAAATGTTGTGGTAATGGCACTGACACCACGACATGATCATCCTCATTCTTGCTGTCACCATTTATTCGTTGTACACCAACAGTAAATGCATCCTTGTTCTTCTTCAGCTATCGTGTAATTACTTTCTTTTTTCTGTTGGATAAGGAATTCAACTTTAACTTCGAAAGGGTCTTTAAATTTTGAGGAAGAAATGTCTCCTTGCCTCAGGTCGAAGTGAAAGATGCATTATCCAGAGAATGTGAGACTACTTCGACCGATTCTCAGCAGTTCGAATCTCAAACTGTCTCTGAATGTCTAGGCTTTTCAAAGAACAGAAATGCGAAATGAGGGATATGGACAGCTAGAGTGTCAGAGAATGTGAAAAATGCCCAGTAGGATACAGAGAGAAATATAGAAAAAGAGAGACACATATTGAGGTAGACACTGAAAGAAACAATTCTCCATTCGAAGTGACTGCTAAATAACAGAAAGCAAAAGGAAATGTAGCCATTAAAACATAGCCTTCCACCAGCTCAGGAAAATGAAAGTGGCATGATAACTGATTAAGTCCTTTTAAGATTGTAAATTCGAAGTTTGTAAGCTCAAGAGTGATTTTGATAAATGTCCTGATTCGACAGGTAAGATTATCATTTCCCCAGCAGTATAATCTGGACATCTATAACTAACCTGCTTCTGTCACTCTAAAAAAAATCTGTTTCTCTCTGCAGATGTTGCCAAGTGCAGCGGGTTTCTCTATCAATTCTCGTTTTTAGTTCAGATTTCCAAAACCTGCATCTTTTTGATTTTTGCTAACCTGGCACAAAACCAAGCATTACCAGGTTCGGACCAGTGGTGAGGAATACTGTTACCATGATATATTTGCACAATAAAACATTCATTCCCTGCTCTTGCACTTATTCTCAATGAAATGGCTTTTCCCTTTCATTTCTGATCAGTTTCACTGCAGATTGTTTTCTACTGGTCTTCAAGTTTTGCAGAATGGAAAATCCCATTTGGCCCATGGTGCAGTCTGGTTTAAAGACATTCATCTATTCTATTCCCAGTTTCCAGCTTTGGTCCATAACCTTATGTGTTCTGATGTTTCCAGTGCAAATGGCAGTGAGGTTCTCACTTTGATCTGAGATGACACAACAATGGGATTGAAGTTTGACATAGTCACATTGTGGTATTACCCACGTCGTGTCTTCCACAGAAAGAGACACACAAGAGTGGCAGAGTTCTCAGGATTTGACCAGCTCCTTGTGCTTCACTTCAGCTGTCCACTCCAACATGCAAGTTCAACTGCTAAAAGACAGATTTTGGTTAAACCAAAGCCAGTTCGACAGACAATGAGAGACGTTGCTTTGAGCTAGAATTTAAAGTGGACGAAAGAAACTGTGAATTAGAAAACCCATTTCCTTCCGTTCCTGACAGACAACAGGAATGGACGAACATGCTGCATCCTCGCGATTTTAAATGCGAACCGACAATTCCCTAACTCGACGTAAAAGGCGTGTTACCAATTCCGTCACTGACCCAAAAACCAGGTTTGGCTGTGACAGTTTGTCTATATGTAATGTAAACGCCCACATCATGGAAACAGCAATCACAAGGTGAGAAATCAGCAAATATAATCACCGTCACTGTTTCACTTGGAATTCCACACTCTGTGAACCGTTACCTGTCGCTGTACTTTCATATTTGAAGTTTTTTACATTCCAGACCATGAACTAATTCAGCAAGAAACCACTGGTCATTTCGACCCCGTCATCCAGAATGATGCGAGTTGAACGATGCCTTTCTTGTTGCCGACACATCACCACAGCTCAAAACGAGCTCGTGTTAGCATCAGTCTTTACTTAACTTGCTGCAGTATATCTGCTGAACAACATCAGATTATCACAGCATTGCCTTCTTCAAATTGAAACCAAGGGCGATATTATGAACCGACTTGGAAACTTGGAGAGAGAAAAGCTGCTGAGAAGACGATTATGACGTGAAGAGCGGGCACAGGCGTTTGTACAGGTCAGGTCCCAAATGCTATTGCAGTATCAATGGACATCCCTGCATACGAGTCTGAGTTTATATTGCCCAGAACAGGCTTTAATTCCCAGTCAGGAAGTGAAGATTTAAGTCTCTTCTTGTGAATTATCCGAATGAAAACTAAATCCTGGTTGCACACAGAACACACACAGGGAACCTGCCAGAGCAATTCAGTCATCGATCAGCATCTGTCTGGAAGGACAATGGCAGCAAATACAAGCGAAAGCTATCACCGCAATTATCCCTCCAAGGATCTCGCGTTTCCCAGTTGAAAATATCTAGCTGTTCCTTCAATGTCACAAGGTCTAAATCCTTACCTCGTGGCATCATACCTGTACCCCGCTACTGAGGACATCCAGGGTTCTGCGGAGTAATTCAAAATCTCAATCTCTCGGGTAATTAGGGATTGACGGTACATCACATCCCATTGAGGCATCACTTTATCCCAATAATGCGTTTCCTAAAGCTGCAGTTTCTAAGGAAAGACTTGCAAGCAGTTCGGAATAAGTTGAGAAGTGGAACGGACGAGGGGAAAATATGAAAGGCAATGATGACTGGGAGGCATGAGACAGCAAGTGAGTGAGGAGCTGGCGTTGCAGCGTTCAATGTCAGTGTCAGTATTTACTGACCACTATTCACTCTGATTCACACACCACGCCTTAACAATTCACCACAATGAGACCATTCCTCTTAGTGTGAGTTTCCCTTTGCGGATATTAATACGGTTAAAGGTGTTCTAGACGATGGACAGATCTTCGTTATCCTGTCAGTTTAAACAGTCTAAATTATCAGTTTGAAACAAAAACAATAAGAAATTGCCTCTCCCTGTGCATTTTCAGTGGAGAATATCCAGCTTTGAAATCTGCTGCATAAACGGAGGTTGTTTTAAATTTTCTCCGAGTAACTGTGAAACACACAAAAATGAATCCGAGTTCCTGTGTTCGAATAGTCAAGTAAATGCACGCATGGTTTTGAATCGTTGAGCTTGGGCAGTCCCTCAGCCTTAGTTCGTGAAAGTTCCTGTGAATATGGGATCAAATCCTGACATCTCAATGTTTATAGGTCTTTCATGATAAACAGAGTTCCCGTCTTCACCTGTGGTTCTGGTCGTGGTGCGAATTCAAATCAATGACTGGATCGAGGTGAAAGTTAAAAGACAGCTCCTTCGACACCTCTGCCACGCTGCCACACAAACACCCGCAACCACGTTTTTGAGGATGAGTGTTTCAGCATCGCCTCACTTCAGGCACTTTAACACACGCCCTTTCAATGGCGAACTTGGCGCAAGTTCGATAATATGTATGAGGATGTTGCAAGGCTTACAGTGTTAGGATTGTGGCGTAAAGCTGAATAGGATATGATAATTTTCCCTGGAGCTTGAGGGCTTAGGGATGGGCTTACAGAGGTTTGTATAAATATGAGGGAGACTGCAGAGTAAATGGTCAATCAATATTTCTTCCCAAGACAGGCATGTTCAAAACAAGGGAACACAGGTTTAAGGGGAGAGTGGTAAAATTTAAAAGGGATCTGAAGGACATTGTTTTTTCACACAGAATGTTTTGCGTGTTTGGAATGAATTGTCAGATTTAGTGGTGGAATCTGGTACACTCTCAACATTTCAAAGGCATATGAATCTTTGTACTGACAGGAATGTTGAAAAAGAATAAACGTGAAAATTTGGCAAATAGAGTGGTTGAGATGCTGCAGTGGCGATCAACAGTGTGAATAGGCATTCATCACTAAGTCAGTGCGTTGCGGTAGTTTTCTGGAAGATGGTTAGATAAGATTCCCTACAGTATAGAAACAGGCCCTTCCGTGCAACTGGTCCACACCGACCCGACAACGAGTAACTCACCCAAATGGTGCTTTCAACGTACTGGCGCCTTAGTGCACCAATACGTCCAGGAAAGTGCTCAAGTAACATGAATCAGAACTGACTAACAATGAACCATGGAAAGTGAAGATTACCAGTTACAGTCTCGATTAGATGAGGTTAATAATTGGGCTGATGTCTCCACCGGATCGAGAGGACCAATCACCAGCCTCTCTCATCAGGACAGAAATTAAGGAAATTAGGGAAAAGTAACCACGTTTCATATCGAAATTTCCCTCCTTTTCGCAACAACAACAGAAAACTGCGAGCACATTCAATGTAGAACCAAATTTCACATCAACAGGGAAATAAATATCTCCAGACACTTTCAGAAAAACGGTGAAAAAACAAAATTGTCTGGAATATGAAAGATTGTCGCAGCCTGTTTTTGAGTCGTATATTATGCTGGTGGCCTTTCGATCTGGAGGGGAACGTGACAACTACAGCAGAAGGGGAAAACATGGGCACTGACATGTTGGTTGTTTTCTGCTGTGCCACATCACAGCCGAGTTAGAAGAAATGACTGCTTTTTTTTCTGTTCAACTTTAACAAAACCCATCCCTGCAAAACATTGCCAGCTTAATGCATTAGCACACGTGGCCGCACAAGGATGCAAACACAAGCCTTCTTAAGAAGTGGAATCTGAAATCAGTGTCTCAGGTTGCTCAGCCACGCGAGCACACAGGCCAAAACCGGAAACCCAAGAGCATGTACCTGATGATACCCTGCAGCATACTCACAACAACGGCACCATTTCTGCAGAATAAGCGGTGGGAAGGAATTGCTCTATCTGAACGGTCGTGCTTGTTGTACTCATCAGCAAATCTGGCTTTGAATTTGCTAGCCCATACCTGTTACCATGCTGAAACGGAATGCAATTCCGATTAGTCGCTGTATGAAACTTTGTTCATTTTCTCTCCTCAGATAAAGTGATCACTGGAGATGATGAATTCTGCTCCTGCCAGAAACGCCGACTCACCAGCTGCTCGGATGAACTGAAAAACTGGGTTTGCACTGGAATCAGAGAATGGCAGAACGCGAAGCAAGATTATTCAAAACCCAGACCCAATAAGAGTTCCAATTTTCCGTTTGTTTCTCCATAATAGTGCATTATCCAGCAGAGCCATGAGCAACTGCCACCAGCCTGCAAGCTGAGTTGGAAACCTATGTGGGAATCAAGGAAATGCGACTCACTTATTGTCGGTAAATCAAACAGTTCTCACTTTGCGGTGTTCAAAAATTAGTTTCTATACATATTCAGGGAAGGTCAAAGGCGATCTGAGATGTCAGAGAGGTGGTCACTGTTCGTGATTGCTCTTTGTTCGAGTTGTGAAAATGTTTCCCGCTTTAGTCACATTCACGTTCCTTGTTGATGACTGAATCAGACAGAAGGTGTTTCACCAGAGCTGCACTTGACTTGCATTCCTCTCCCTCGCTGTCATACTTTCCTGGAAATTTGTGAAAACAAGAAAACAAAATACATACTGTGTCATTCGGCAGCCTGTCTGTGATTTCCTCATTTTTAGTTACAACATGGCTTTGACTTCAGGCCACACGGTAATATTAGTAACAGTATGAGAACAAGAGTCGATAGTTCATCTGTGCCTGCAAATCTTTTCATTCCTGTTGTTGACTGAACGAACTGTATCCGTGTCTGCTGCTTCGAAACTCGAATATGTAAACTGCTCCAAACTATGATTGAGGATTCCTGGTTTTGGTTGACACACGTTGAGAAACGCCAGACAGCGTTCAAATGAAGCTTTCAGAGCACATTTTCGGATGCATTTGACAGAGACTAACATCATGAATCCAGTGTTCGCTGTGACAGAAGGAAATGAATGCTCTCCTTGCGACTGATCCAGGCCACCTTCGCATGTCAAGCAAATGCGGTACTGTTGTTACAGAAAGGATCAGTGCCCGTTAACTGTGTCCTTAAAGTGGACATTATTGAAAAAAATAAAGAATAACATGTTGAAATATCCAGGAAATATTGGCTGAAAAGGCGCAGACAATTTTCCCTGCAGCGCCAAGACAGAGGAACATATGTAACGGCACTCTTAAACAGGATGGCCAGCAGTGATATAGACATCGCCACATATGAAGGACCACTGCAAATAGAAATTTGAAAATGAATTTCACGCAGCAGGTATTCGGAATTATATTCTTTTCACCGCTACGGTAGTATTGGGCGAGTAAATTCAAAACAAGGTTTGCTGATAAGAATGTAATAAAACCCCATCGATCATGATATGAAAGACTGTCGTCCGTAAAGAGAAAACAACAATGTTTCTTCTAAGCTTTGTACTGGGCGACTTTCGCACAAACTGATACTGCTTCTCCCCAGAAAAGATCAGGGCCCGCGGCATGCAATCTTAGAAATGGTGACCATCAGTGCTGGAAACATCCCTGCATGTTCAGAACAAGGAAGAATACATATCGAATAAACGCATAGATGGCAATTAATTGGACTTGTATTCCCTTTCACCACAACAGCTAGAATTTTCGGGGATATACAGAGTAAGGTTTACTGACCAGGTCAGAAAGCAATTACCTCCACATATCTTGACACACAAGCCTATCTTTCTTTCTGTTCGTTTTTTTTGAAGCGTCGATCCTTTCCGTCGGAGATGAAGAGGATTACTGCTCCCCCGCAGGATCACAGTGGGGCCAGAGACGCAATCGAGCTGCTCAGAACAGTTCGTGTTTGCCGAGAATCATTGAAACTGAGATTGATGACACGTAGACATGGTATAACAGCTGCTAACACATGTGGAGGGTTTTGCGACGGATTAGGACCCACTCTGGGGAAAAGACTGCATCCTAAGACTGGTTAGTAACTGTTCAGGGAGAGGACTGGAGAATGGGGTTAAGAATGATATAAGCCAGAATCGAATGGCGGAGCAATTTCATTTGTTGATTCTGAAACAGAAGATGAGAGTGATCCTGGACCAATCAGCTCTCCCATTTTCTGGGAATATTTGACTTACCCGTTCGATGAGATCACGTCTGTCCCACACTGAAATCTCAGAATCCTTCCCCACCCCCACCCTCGTTACTGGCAATAAACTGTTAATTACATAAACTTATATGAACACACAACAAGAACATTTGCATAACGTTCAGGAAGAGTTCCGTTCCGTTCCATCAGCATATTCTGAATCAGTTAACTTTTGTACAGGACCCATGAGACATTGAGCCGTCTCTGTCAGACCACTAACAAATGACCATTCGCGTTCTGTGTCTTTGAACAGTTTGGTTGGTACACGGATGTAGTGGAATCTCACGTTTTGAAATGGACATCATTCATAGTATTTTCAGCTGCACTGGTAAAGTTGTCTCTGGCGCTTCCAGTAAAGTGCAGACACTTTTCACTCAGAAACCGACATGTGATCAAAGCAGGAGGACATATGTGTCAACGAAAGCAACAAGAATGCTCCACCAGCGTTGGCTTGCAATTCTGTATGTGGAACGAAGAGCTGGAACTCTATTAAACAGCGAAAACGACTGTTGTGGGGCTTGGACGCACGACTCTCTAATTAAACACATCACATTGCACCGAACTGAGATATCCAGGGTTGGCACACGATGCATTAGTTTGTTATTTCATTCTGAGCAGAATTCACCTGGCACAGCAATTTGCAAAGATCCAGCTCATTTCTCCCAATCACAAATAACATCATTCACATCTTTCACTTTTGTTATTTCTTCAAAACATTACAATCTATCTAACACTTGTCCCGGCATTTAAGATTCAACCCGAATATTTTCATATGAAGTGATTTCCAGTCACTCTGGCAGACAGTAAATCAGTCGAAAAATTACCAAAAGAAACCCAACCATTTCTGTATACGGTGTTGGGAATTTCCCATCTGCTGACAAGACAGAGTGCTCACAATCAACATTTTCTTTGTTGTTCCTGCCTAAAACGTTTACCGCTTCTTATTTTCAAGACAGGAGTTTTGTTTATAACACATTCCAAGAACAGGAACAACCTTCCAATCTCCTGAAGCCGTTTCCAGTTTAATATGGAAGTTTTGCTCCTTTCCCACGGGAAGTGCATGTTAATGAGGAAGGAGTTTCCACGAGCTGTGTCCCAGGGTTCAGCAGGAAGCCGCTAATTGCAGCTGCAGTGGCCGCTTTCAGTTGGCATCGGCGGGTTGGAAAACGTGGTGTCGTATTCTGCTGCATGTAAACGCCTTGCTCCCTGTGGACTCGGGGTGAATCATGGATGAGTTTTCGGAACAACACTGCCTTCCAGTCTCTGGCCATCTGCAATCTAAGGAAAGAGAAACAGAGTTATTTGTTCAGTTCGAAGTCCTGGGCAATGTGAAAGATGGAACAGTTCTGATACAAAATTGGAGACTGGGAAAATGGTTGGAGAGGAAGTAATAAAAGAGAAGCTGAATATAAAGTTGGAAGTCAGGAGACATTCAATAAAAAGGAAGAGTGTGCAAAAGCAGGTGGAGATGCACATGGAAAAGAAGTGTCACTAGTCCCGAAGTCTTAAATCAATTTTTATTTCCAAGATGCCACCAGACCTGCTGAGATTTTCCAGTAATTTCATTTGTTGGTTTAGAAACAGAAGATGGCAGTGATCCTGGACCAAACATCTCTCCCGTGTTCTGGGGATATTTGACTTACTGTGTCTATGTCCCACACTGAAACCTCACGATCCTGCCGCACCTCCACCCTCATTGCTGACAATATACTGTACATTACGTAAAACACAAGAAGAACAATTGCAAAACGTTGAGGGAGAGTTCGCTTCTGTTTCCATCAGAGCAATCTGAATCACTGAAAATTGGTTCAGGACCCATGTGATATTGATCCGTCTCTGTCAGACCCCTAGCAAGTGGCCATTCGCTTTCCGTGCCTTTGAACACTTTGGGTGGTGCACGGTTGGTTTGGAACCTCACGTTTTGAAACGGACATCATACATTGCATTTTCGGCTGCACTGATAAATGTGTTTCTGGTGCCTCCAGTAAAACGGAAACAGTGTTCACTCAGAAATCGACGTGTGATCAAAAGCAGGCGGACAGATGTGACAATGATAGCAGCAAGAACATTCCCCTGCGAAGGTTTGCAATACTACACGTGGAACGAAGAGCCGGAATTGTATTAAGCAGTGAAAGCGCCCATTGTGAGGCTTGCACCCACCAACCACAGATTAAGCATCTCACACTGCACCGACTGAGCTAACCAAGCACGGTGCACTGTGGATTAGTTTACTATTATATTGCGAGCACAATTCATCAGCAATTTGTTAGGATCCAGTTCATTCCTTCTAATCACAAAAATATCATCCACACCTTTCACTTCAGTTATTCCTTCAAAGCATTACAATCGATTCAGCACTAGTCCCGGGATTTAAGGTTCAACCTTAATATTTTTACCCATAATATTTTTACTCTCACCTTTATATCGCTGATGTGATTTCCAATCACTCTGACAGACAGTAAATCAGTCGGGAAATTACCTAAGGAAACCCAATCATTCCCGTTTACAGTGTTGGGCATTTCCCATCTGCTGACGAGACAGAGTCGTCTCAATCAACACTTTCTTTGTTCTTTGTACCTAAAACCTTTACCACTTCTTATTTTCAAGTCAGGAGTTTTATTTATAACACGTTCCAAGAATTGGATCAACATTCCAATGCTCTGAAGCCCTTTCCAATTTAACGTGAAAGTTTTGCTCCTTTCACACGGAAAGAGCTGTTACTAAGGATAGAGTTTCCACGAGTTGTTTCCCATGGCATGGCAGAATGTCGCTGATTGAAGCTGCAGTGGCCGCTTTCTCTTGGCATCGGGAGCTTGGAGAAAGTGATGTCGTATTCTGCTGCGTGTAAACATCTCACTCCCTGTGGAGTTGGGGTGAATCATGGATGAGTTTTGCCGGTTACAATGTCAATACATGGTCGGGGTAAATGGCTGTGCTGAAATATTTGAGGCTTATGCCCTGGGTGGGCTCGAACCACCAACATTTCTGCCAACTGCGCTGACGATTTGAGATACAGAAACTGGAAACGCAGATATCCAAAAGCAAAGTTATCGACGGGATATGAGGATATGTCGGACAGCAGGAACTTGCGTTGTTTTCAGAGACAGTTGCTGATTTTATCACCGAGAGGGGAAGCAGACTGAGGAGCTGCAAACACTCAAATTAAAAGGCATCCACACATGCGCAGTTCTCTCACATACATCGCCACATAGTAGCTCACTTACGATGCTGGTATTTGAAGCCACGATTCGATAGAAACTGAAGCTTAAAAATCCGGCATATTAGACGGCTTGACCACGCTACTACACAAAATCCAAAACTCAGATTTGTTATGACTAGTGTTTCAGCATCGATTCACTTCAGGCACTTAGAACTCGCAAATTTTGTAACGAAATTGGCGTAATTTAATAAGAAAGACCAAAGAAAATGTACAGGCAAGGAACAGGCCCTTCATCCATTCAAGCCTGAGCCGATCCAAATGTACTGTTTAAACCTGTCAACCACTTCCAAAGCATCTGTATCCCTCTGCTCCCCACCAACTCATGCATCTGTCCAGACGCATCTTAAGTATATCTACCGTGATTACCTCTCCCGGCTCTGCTGGGAACGCGTTCCAGACACCCACCACCCGCTGTGTCAAGTAGTTGCCGCGTGTATCCCTCTTAAACTATTCACCTCTCACCTTGAAAGCGTGACCTCTCGGTATTTAATCCTTCAACCTTGGAAATAAAACTTTTCTCTATCGACGCTGTCTGGACGCTTCATGATTTTGTAAACCTCAAAACGGTCCCCCTCAAACTCCTTTTTTCGAATGAAAACAAACCTAACCTACGCAACCTCTCTTCCTAGATTGCACCTTCCATACGAGGCAACATCCGCTTAAACCTTTTACGCGCCCTCTCCAAAGCGTCCACATCCTTTTGGTAATGTGGCGACCAGAAATTTACACAGTATTCGAACTGTGGCCAGACAAATGTATTGTTCAATTTTAACATGACTTTCCAGCCATTCTATTCAATACCCCGTCCAAATTAGCCAAGCATACTATATGCCTGCTTGACCACTCTATCCACCTGTGCAGCAACCTTCAGTGTATAATGGACCTGTACTATCAGATCTCTCCATCCATCAACTTTCTTTTTCCCCAAAGCTCTTCCGTTCCTTGTATAACCCCATCTAGAATTAGACTAACCGAAATGTGTCACCTTATATTTGTCTGTTTTGAACTCCAGCTGCCACTTTTATGCCCAATTTCCAGTATATTTATATCCTCCTTTATTCTTTAACAGTCACTTATACTTTCTGCTCTCCAGAGATCTTCGTGTCATCTGCAAACTTCCTGATCATTCCAACAGTGCTCTCTTCCAGATCATTAATGTATATCTCAAACAACAGTAGCCACAACATTGACCCCTGTGGAGCACTACTGCTCATCTTTCTCTATTTCCCGAAACTCATTCAACTGCCACTCTCTGTCTCCTATTGCTCAACTAATTCTTTATCCACCTGTCTAGAACACCCTGCACACCATGTTACTTTACGTTCTGTATTTGATTACCTTATCTAACTCCTTACTATAGTGCATGTATGTGACATCAACAGTCTTTCCTTCATCTATCAACTTGGGCACTTCCCCGAAAAACTCTATGCCTCTCACTGATATGCACATTATTTTCTAAATATGAATAATCCTATCCCTCAGTACCTTCTCCAGCAACTTTCCCAACACTGATGTTAGGCCCATTGTTCTGTAGTTATCCGGAATATCCCTATATACTTCTTGTACAGGGGACAATATGAGCAACGTTCCAGTCAGCCAGAACCTCACCTGTGCTGAAAGATGCCACGAGGATATCTGTCAGTGCCCAAACTATTTCCTCTCTCACCTCACTCAGGAACCAGGGATAGATCCCATCCGTCCCTGGGGATTTGTCCACATTAATTACCACTAGCCTGCCCAACACAGCTTCCCTACTTATGTCAACATGATCCAGACAAATCAAATGTCTTACTCTAGACTCAACATGCATCATGCTCCTCTCCTCAGTGAACACTGATGCAAAATAATCATTCAGAATCATACCCACTCTCTCAGATTCGACATCCAGCCTTCCTTCATTTTCCTTAAATGGACCAATCCTTTCTCTGGTTACCCGTTTGCTTCTTATATATGAATAATAGGCTTTGGGATTCTCCTCAATTGTACTAGCGTGAAGTTGCTTCATGACCCCTTTTAACCCCCTTCATTCCTCGTTTAAGACTTGTCCTACTCTTCTCATGTTCCTCCAGGGACCATTATGTTCTTAGCTGCCGGGGCGTTATGTATGCTTCCCTTTTCCTCTTGGCGAGTCGTACAATTGTCCTGTCATCAACAGTTCACGAATATTGCCTTTCACATCCTTTGCCTTCAACGGGACATGCCTATCCTGCACTATATTTAACCTATCTTTGAAAGCCTGCCACATATGAACTGTGGACCTTCCTCCAAATAGCTGTGTCCAATCTACATTTCCGACCTCCTACATAATTTTGATATAATTAGCTTTGGCCCAGTTTAGTACTCTTTCCTCAGGACCACTCTCATCTTTGCCAATGAGTATTCTAAAACTTACAGAATATTGGACACTTCCCAAAGAAATCACCCACGGCAACTGCTATCACCAGCCCTGGCTTGTTCCCCAATATCAGTTCCAATATGGCCTATTCCCTCGTCGGACTATTGATATACCGCTCCAGAAAACTCACCTGGAGGCTTCTGACAAATGGTATACCATCCAGACCTCTGACGCGAAGAGTATCCCGGTCAATGTTGGGAAAACGGAAATCTTCAATCAACACTAAATTATTGCCTCTACGTCTTTCTATGGTCTGTTTAACTATTTTTTTCTTACACCTCACGCTCACTATAATACAGCCCCAAAAATCTGACCTCACCCTTCTTATTTCACTGCTCCATCCATAGTGTCTCACGACCCAAGCCCGACATGGTGTCCTCCTTTCACACAGCCATGATATCATCCCTGACCAACAATGCAACACCTTCCCCTTTTTTCCCTCCCTGTCCCGTCTGAAGCAACTATATCCTAGAACATTTGGTTGCCAACCATGCCCTTCCTTCAAATAAATATCTGTGACCGCAATAACGTCATATTCCCAGGCACCAACCTATGCCCTAAGTTCATCTGTCTATACTCCATGCATTAAAGTAGATGCATTTCAGGCCAAAGTTCTTTTGCATTCATCTGCTCTCTGTCTACTCTTCCCATTACTAATGCTATCTTCCTGATTCTTCGCGTTTCCAGTTTCCACCTCACTGCCCACTTGTTTACTCTTGTGGTTCCCAGCCCCCTGCCACATTAGTATAAAACCTCCCCAACAGCTGTAGCAAAAACTCCCGAAAGGACATTCGTTCCCGTCTGGTTCAGATGTACATAGTCAATTTTCTTATAGTCCCACATTCCCCAGAACTGGTCGCAAACTCCAACAAATCTGAAATCCGCCATGCAGCACCATTCCTCAAGTCACGTGTTCATCGTGCCTTTTTTTATTCATTTCTACGCTGGTAGTCACATGGCACCGGTAGTAATCCCGAGACTACTACCTTTGAGGTCCTCCTCTTTAATTTCTCTCCTAGCTCCCTGAATTCTCCCTGCAGGTCCTCATCTCGTTTTTTTTTCGTTGGTGCCTGGATGCATCAAGACAACTGGCTGTTCACAATCCCCTTTTCGAATGCTCTTCAGCCGATGGGCGACATCCCTCGCCTGAGCACCTGGGAGGCAACATAACTCTCCAGAATTGCTGATGCTCCACATTGAGTCCACCCGCAGCTCCAGAGTGACCACGCGGTCAAACAAGTGCTGCAGCTGGACACACTTCTTGCAAGTGTAAGTTTAGCAAACCTTTCCAAGGATTTGCAAGGTTTGCACTGCTTGGACATGAGAACGAAACTGAATAAGCTTCGTCAGATTCCCAGGAGCTTCAGTGCTTAGATATGGCCTCACAGAAGCTTTTAAAATCATGAGGAAGACAGACAAAGTAAATAGTCAGGGAGCACTTTTTCACAAGACACGCAAGTTCAAATCTACATAGCAAACATTTAATGCGAGAGAGGAAACATTTAAAAGGGATGTGAGGAACACATGTTTTTCACACAGAACTTTGTTTGTGTGGAATGAATTGCCACATTTAGTGGCAGAGTCTGGTGCACTCACAACATTTCTCTGGCATCTGAATGGGTTTATAGATAGGAAGACGTCGGAGAGATAAGGCAAAAATATTGGCAGATATGTATGGATTAATTTCGGTTATCTACTCAGCAAAGGCAAGTTGGATCACAGGAGTTGTTTCCATGCTCGACAACTCTGAGATGCTCCAGCCACCGGCAACGGTTTGAATACACCATTTGCAAAAAAAACGCATGATGTTTGTTACTCAGTCAGCGAGTTTGGCTATTTTGTTTGGAGGGTGGATGGGCCCAACCGATCCAGAGATGAAGGTTTTCCGGATATTTGCTTCCAATGAACATTCTTCTTGACACTTTCCCAAGTTCGCCATCAAAGATTTTGGCTGAAGAAAAATACCTCCCATATCGCATTACCCAATTTGCTCTCCAGCGAATCCAAAAACTGACAGCTCTTAACGTGGAACAGAATTAAAACTGAAAAGGCAGTACCATGATCAGACACACCGAAGCTTAAGTGCTGTCTGTGAGGCACTGTGAGTCGTCTCTGACATGAACCGCTCGCACAAGTAACAGCGAGGCAATTCCAAACCAACTGGAGATTTAGTTTATTGCCAAGGCCCAGAAAGTGCTCAAGTATCATATAAAAAAAAGAACAACAACGAACCATTAAAAGTGAACATTTCCAATTATATCCGTGATTAAATTAGGCCATCAATGCGCCGGTGCCATCTAATCGAGGGAACCAATCACATTTCTCCCTCACCAGGACAGTAACGAAGGAAATGAAGGAATAGCAACGTTTCACATCGCGATTGCCCAGCTTTTCGCCACAGCATCAAAAAACGGTGAACAGATTCAATGCAGGATCTTCTTTCGAAATAACGGTGAAATAATTATGTCTAATCACTTTCAGAATAAACGGGGAGCAACACAAGTTTTCTGGAATATGAATAACCAACATAGACTACTTGGGTCCCAGATTATACTGATGCACAGACTTTCATATGAAAAGGTACCTTGGGTGATTGCCCTGCACCCAGAAGTCGTCTGGCTGCCTTCTGTTTGCCCTGTCACATTAAACTTGTGCTGTTCTCATCGAATTTGTAGTTCTTGCCATTTGTCCGTATTGCTACTAGGGTCGTGGCAACTCGTGACTGCCACACACATACTTTGCCAAAATTGGATTGTCCCGCAACGTGATTCGCAGTGCACGAACTTCGCAATGAGGATATGCCACGCGGCAAGTAAAAAAGCACGCTTCCATTTATTAAAGTAAGTTTCTGGGAACTGACAACCAGATTCCTCCTTACACTCGGAATTATGACAACACATAAACCAACAGCCTCTCTCAGAGACAAGCGACAAATGCCCATCTTGTGCCGGACAAACATAGTTGACAAGATTGCACGCAGGGACTGCACAGTAAACTAGAGAGGAGAAGCAGACAGACGACCATCGAGCTGCATTCATGCAGTTCTGTTACCCTGTAAACCCCATGTACAGCTGTTCCTTGCAGGTACACACAGGGCACTGAGTGTCTCTGACTCCGGGACTTGGAACTAGGATTATATGACCGTCTGCAGCACTGGTTACTTCCTTGTGTGAGCTAACTCCCGATGGAACATATGTAAAACATGATAGCTCATTGAGAAATAAATCCAAAATAGTACCCAAGAGACGTATTTCTGTTGTGCTTCAGGTCCAAGAACACCCAGGTCAATAGCTCCCTTGCTTACCTCTGCTGGTCATGTTTGCAAAGAGATCTAGCAAATTGCCAAGTTTGATTTTCCTTTCAATCAACAATTTTGACTCAGTTTGGCTGCAAATATCTTTTCATAACTTTGTGCTTTTCTTCTTTTACATTAGTGTCTCGCACCTTACAAATGACAGCAGAGTTAGGAGATTGAAGCATTTAGCCCATCAAGTCAGCGACAGCTTTCAATGAGATCATGGCTGATTTGGCTAATGCTCAACTCTGCTTTTTAGTCAGTACTCATGGCCGAGTGGTTTAGGTGATAGGTTAAAAATCCATTCAGGTTTCCCTGCGCAGGTCCGAATCCAGCTGACTCCGCTATGAATGACTTGCTGCTGGGCGAAATTTCACTCAAACTTCAGAAAACCTATTTTGCAAACCAGGACGGTAATTGAATTAGACTTTGGAACTCGAGTTCTTCATCAGGAATGTTCCACCTTTAAAAAATTATCTCTCTTTGTCTTTCCAGATACACTGCTCGACACATCGGGTTTCTGCAGTTGTTATTGAACGTCCTGAGCAGAAGTGCTGCTTTTCATTAGATTCCTTTAATCCCTGTCCTCTGTTCTCTGACTCGGGTCAGTGGCAACACTTCTTCCTGCTCGTCAAAGTGCTCATTCCCCACCGCTCCCTCTCCCATCATTACAAACAACCGCAGGAAATTGCCACTTAACCGTCTTTGTTCCAAAGTGAAACTCACCAGCCTCGGGAATCTCTCCACCAAACGGGACTTCTCATCACTGGACATGGTGCATACCAGAGGTTTCCGAATCTTTACTGTGAAAATATTGTCAATTGGCAGTTGGAAAAATGTTAAGGAGCCAAACCAATCCAGGCACCAGCTTTGGGTCTCTTGAGAAACTCTTTGGGAAGTGGAATCAGAGGAGAATGCAGAAGGGTGAGCTGTCGGACCGAGCAGAGGCCAGAATATTGACTCTGATGTTGTCGGGACAGGAACTGGTCTGAGACATTCAAAAAAATTCTCACCCCTGTACATGGGGAATAGAAACTTCATCTGGACTCTGCGACAATGAAAATCTCTGGAACACACAAGGCACTGAGAGGCAAAAAGGGAGATTATCCCTGATGGAGGTGAATTGGTTCCCAGTGACATGGGTGCGTCTGTCTTGGGGGTATCAGACAGTTAAAATGTCTCCATAATGAATGGTTCAGTCTTTCATTTGGAAAAGTAAAACTGATAGAGGACAGTAGTCGTTCAGGGAATGGCACATTAAATTTGGAATTCAGTCACGGACTGCTTTGGAGGATCGTCGAATTTGTTAGGTTGGAAGTTTCAGCGCATTCGACTGTTAACTGAAACGTCCTTGTGGAACATAGTAAAGAATCTTTCCGTTGAATTAGCAGGATCTATATTGACTGATGGGGCCACAGCAGGCGGCAGGGCGTGGTAACACGAAATAAAAATGCGCTGAGCTCAAACACAAGAAGCATGCTCTTTCGGTATGGTGGATCAATAATACAGCATTTTAAAGAAGTTTAAGCAACGAACCTTCAATGTACAGGACATGCAACGCCAGGATTTGACACCATACTAGTCTCGTTATTACCAGGCGCTTTAACTAATTCATCAATGGTGTCAGCGCAGAAGATGCTGTTCATATCCATGTGTGTATTTAATTTGCTGTTCAATCACAGTAACTTGGACATTTGTTACTTTATTAAAGTTGCTCCATAAGAATTTAAACTAACCTCTGCTGATACAGAAAAGGAAGGATCACACCTGGACATTCTCCAGAGCAAATGCACAGAAAGAGCCAATCTCGTATTGCGTTCATTGCAAACTGATATATTCATCTGTGTAAGCCGACAGGATAAAGAAGATACGTTCATCCTCTCGGGGCCCATTAACCACGTTAATATGCACAGAGGGAATACAACTCCAAGAGAACAGTATCATTGTGGTGAATTGATCAGCAGTGTTGTGTAAGTCAGTGTAAACAGTGGCCAGTATAGGCTGACCCATTAATACCAACAGTGAGCCTTGCATCACCACTTCCTCTCTCACTTACAGCCTCGCGCCCTCCAGTCATCATTGCCTTTCACTTGACTCAAACGCCCTGCTCCACTATTTCTTTCTCCCGATCGCTTGCGGGCGTCCACGTCGAACCTGCAGATGTTCGAAACTCATTCGTGGCGTATCGACGTCACACAATGGCATTGGATTCACTGCCCATCCCTAATTACTCCAGTGATTGAGATGATGAGCTACTGTACAGAAACGTGAGGGAACTGAACATAGAGGTACAGCCAAAATGCTGTTAGCGAGGGAAAGTTCCAGGATTTAGGAATAGCCAGATACTTCCAACTCAGAAAGGCGAGATCCCTGATAGGATATTTGCGGTCACAGTTTTCTCTTGTTTCTGCTGCTATTGTCCTTAGAGATAGATGTAAACAATCACAGGATTGATTCTGGCAACCAAAATAAAAACCCTGCATCTACTGTCGTTTGTGGAAGTGAGTTCCAAACCTCTCCCAAATATTGTGTGTAGAAGTGGTCACTAACATCTGTCCTGAATACTCTGAACCTCATTTTCAGACTCATTGCAGAATCCACAGCTTATCACTTCATTTTAGGGTCCTGCATTACTTCTCTCAGGTCACCACTTAACATTCAAAGTTGTCGCAAAAACAGGCTTCATTTGTATATCAGAAACAGAAATGGCTCAGCATGTCTTACATCATCTGTGTGATAGCAAGAGTTAATGTTTCACTTCCGTTTACCATTCTTTGCAACTGTCTTGCCTGATTTATTATCATACCTACAAACAGTATGAAACCGGAACGGATGACAGAACACAGAGATTAGGAATTTCTGCATTTGCAGTGACATCGGGAGTCTCTATCACTGGAGAATTGTAAGGACACTACTGCTCAGTGAACTGATATCGCACTTCCTGTGTCTAAATAAGGAAACCTGTCAGTGAATTGGAGACTTTATTGTTCAAAATTTAAAACCAAAGAGCAGATCAGCAGCAGACTAAAACAAGTGAAATTGTCATAATGCCTTATAAGGAACGCCAATGAAGACCAGGATAGTGAGAATCACCTTCTCCACATGTTTGAATTGTTTGATGCAGTTTTCTGTGCGACGTTTTCTCTCCCTTCAGGCAACTGACAAGCTCCTTGTTTGAAAATCTGAGTTGATGCATCACCAAAGTGCTACATTGTACTGTGTGTAAGCAGCTTGTGGAGACTGAGACTGTAGCATTGCTCACATTTTTGTTGTTTTTTATTCAAATTTCTAAGAAATGAAGAAGCTTAATAACAAGCTTCATCCCAGTTTTGGAGAAGCATTGCTCATCAGTACATGATAATCAGCTCACGTGAAGATATTCCAGATTTGATATCAGAGACCTAATTCAACCCCTGCAACGATAGATGCCATGAATTCTAAGTTGAAATTCTATGTCTAATGCCTTTAACCCATTACAACTAACCATGGAAAAATTACCTTCCGATTCGCCTCTACCCCTGAGGGATGTAAAGCTGCTATTCTTATTTGCTCCACGATACATGTGACTCCAGACGGACAGAAACTGGATTGGTTGTTGCAGGTCAGTTATCTAAACTCCAGGACCTCACGCCAGGAATTATTCAAGGTTCTGTTCGTTAATAAATGTCCAGAGTTCAGCCGCATTCTTAACTCCTCAACTCCTGAAGCATTCCATTTCACAATGCAGCAGAATTCTGGCAATGTGAAGGCCTGGGCAGACAAGTGAAATGAATTTCACACATCCTGATTAAGATAATCTAATCAACATCTCTGGAAATTCAATGGTGTTGCCATTACCTAGTCTTCAACGAAATAGAATCATACCATCGCTACAGTGTGGAAACGGGTCATTAGGCACAATAAATTCACACGCAACCTCTAAGGATTATTCCACCCACAGCAATTTCCCTTCCCTATTACTTTGCACTGCTCCTGACCAACACATTCTGGAGAACGAGGTACAATTTAGCATATCCAATTTATCTAACCGGCATATCTTTGGACTGTAGTAGGAAACTGGAGCAACCCGAAGAAACCCATGCAGACACAGGGAGAATATGCGAACTCTAAACGGTCGCCTGAGGCTGGAATCAAATCCAGGTCCTTCATGTTGTAAGGCAGCAGTGCTAACCAACGAATCACGAAAGCTAACTTCAAACATTAGTGGAGCCATTCTTCCGAATAAGCCTGATATCAAAGACATACACGTCTCCATAGCAATTGTGCAGCAAAAGGTAGACATAAGTAGACTAGACATACTCCAGCACGTGGCTGAAGGTGATCAGTTTAAGGATAGATGTTTTATCATCATTTATGAGCAGCTGACTAAGCTGCGCTACTTAAAGGCTGCAGCAGGAAGTCCTCAATCAAATATGTTCTTCTTACCATTCGTCCTGCTAAGACTATGGTATGTATCTTCATTTAGGCTATGTTATATATTTCCGGTTACACCATTCTCCTGTTAGAAGGCATCCCCCAAGATTTTATTCAATGACTTTGCCTGTTTGAAGTTTGTAAAGTCTCTCAGATACTGCCAAAACCTCTTCAAGAGGCTTCCCCTCCCAGAATCAGCTCTTGCCTTCGAACTTCCCCTCATTGTCAGTCCTACTCCATAGAAACTAACTGGAGACAAGTACATGTATGATGTCACCGAACAGGCCATCGCCGCGCTTCACCCTCTCCCAGGTAGCAGCACGGCTCAGCGATGGTGATCGATGCCTTGCAAATCCATTTGGGATGATGGGAAGAGTAGTTGTCATCGACCTATCCACGATCAAAATGAACCTGAATCTGAGAAGTTACCATTCCAATCAGTTTGAAGTACATGCATTAAATGTAGATAAATGAGACTAATTCGAATGTTTATTATATAGATTAAGAAACTCAAGATTTGATCTTAATGGTAAAAAGCTGTGATTTCCGAAGCGTGAACACTGAATGCACAACTTTAAATTGCATAAGTGCAGACTTCGAGGTGTAGCTCCTGTGTGAGAATTGGAATATCGTTTGCAGACATTCAAAACGACACCTGGAAACATTATTTATCTGTCGGACTGTCTGGAAAATCGCACGATCGCAATAATTTTCATTAAATCCCAATTGTGTGGAAGTAGACAGTTCGGTCTATCAAGCCCACACCAAAGCAGTGAAGATTATCCCAACAAAAACCACTTCCTAATCGATCCCCTTCCAGTTTCTCACAGCGAAATAAGCTGAAGTTCACATACCGGGACAAGTTGGGTATTTTTCCATTTGAAATTCCACCGAAACTACACAGCTTTCATAATGTGGGACGAAAACTAACGCACACATGGGGGGAATACAAGCACCATACAGAGAGTCGTCACAGGCTGGAATTGAACTGGGTCCCTGGCACCGTGTGGTAGAAGTGCAAAGCACGTTTATTCTTCCGTCAGCTCAATGGGTTCAAGATAAATGACATTTAAACAACTCAGACAAAGTTTTGAAGCATATATCGTCCCTTGAAGTATGTTTTTCTTTTAAATTGAACCACATTTCAAAATACATACATTGCAAGAGAACCGCTTGAACCTTCAGATTTCATCACGAACAACAAAAGTTCAGAATTACATGCCGCAACAGGAGGAAATGAGCTTGAACATAGTGTGGAGGGGAAAGTGCGTGTAGTGGTGTTTCCGTGTACCTGCTGTGGAGGTTGCGGTTTTGGATTGCGATGGACCAATTCAGAAATCACACCAGGTTATAGATGCACATGTTTATTTGAAATAACAAGATTTCGGACCAGAGCCCTTTCGTTAGGTGAAATGGGAGGGAATAACACAGAACACTGAATTTAAGGGAAGAGAGATCAAGGGCAGACAGATCAAAATATCAGGCAAATTGTGGGAGCGGAGTGTCAAAGACTTAGTCTCTGCAAGTGAACAAGAGTGTCCGACAGTGTGAGTAATGTGTCAATAACTGAGTGCCAACAGAATGGTTGACTTATGATCCAACAAAGTGAGGCAGAGAGATAATTACAAACCGTTAAAATAAAGTCGTACTGGAGACAAATCAAGGCACTGGAATGACATGGAACAGAAACAGAAGCAACTGGAAAACCGCTCCACAACAACAACGCCAGAGGAAGGGACACCAGCTCCGAAACATTAACTCTCATGTTCCTCCACGGATGTCCCCAGAGCAGCGAAACACCTGCCCCCTTCGCCACGATGCCCCAGTCCCGTTCCCCCACCCCGCCAAGTAACCCTTGCCCTTGCTACTTTTTTACAGCATTCCCAGTTCTTCTTATTTGCCTTTGCCTAGAGTGGCATGCCGCGAGACTGACCCAAATTATCAGTTAGGCAATATTGAACAAAGTGATTAAGGTAGAGAGACAATAACAACTTGTCACCGTGATGCTGTGAAAACAGAACAATTAAGGAAGATTTCAAGATACAGAACAGTGTGGTGGGTCACATGTGGTGTGACATTAACCGAATATCATGGTTGATGCCATCACCACAGCGAAGGCAGTTGGCGATCCAATTCTGTTTGTCGATATTGCGTTGTTGTGTATCTCGAAAGCCGCCTTGGCCGACATTTAGTCGAAGATTGAAATGTCCTTGATTGCTGAACTCTTCCCCGACTGGGTGTGAATTATGCTGTCTCGCAATTGTTATGGCGTTACCATTCATCCATTGGCACACCATCTGCATGGTCTCGCCAATAGACCATGATGGGTATCTTGTGGTATCTTGTGGTATCATTGCCTGCTGCATATGTGACAAACAACATTGCCTGAGTCACATGAGTATCCAACGGGTGATGGTAGTGTCCATGACTTGCAAAGGTTGCGAAGGCATGGTGCTGTGGTGTTGTGGTTAATGCTTTGTGAAGGCTGAGTAGTTTACTGTAAACTGTCGTATGTTATAATTTTGCTGGGTGTTTGAAGGTGAGAATTGAAGTCATGGGGATGTTCTTAGTGAGATGCTCATCATCATCGGTGACGTGCTGAATCCTGTGAAGAACATGCTGAACTCCAGGAAAGTACTGACGATGAAAAATACTCTATTAGTCGCATCCTCTGTCTGTCTTCTGACGAGTTTACAGCAGATTTTCACTGTGGCACATCAGAACTGGCGATCAATCAGTTCAGCATGTACCCCATCATCATGAGGATATCCTTCAAAATCTTTAGGTGTCTGTCTCATTATTCCTCATCTGAGCGGTTCCTGTGCAGGTGAAACGATTGACCTTGCGGTATGGCTTCTTTAATATATTTAGGGTGGAAGCTGGAGAAGTGCAGTATCGTGTAGTTATCCTTGGGCTTGCGGTGGAGTGAGATACTGAAGTGTTATTTCTTAGTTTTGGTTTGTGGTGGGTTTGGTTGTATCATCCTTATAAATGGTATAGGCATTCAGTTAAAACCACGAACAGAAATACCAGGAGAATCTCAGCAGATCTTAGAGCGTCTATTCAGAGAGAATCAGAGACAAATATTTCAAAACTTCATCAGAACTCGGTAATCTCCCACAGGCACTGCCAAACTGGTTAGTTTTGACAGCAGTTTCTGTTTTTGCTTCAGATTCCTAGAATCCACAGTTATTTACATTAACCATTAAAGCAATGCAGAAACTTTTTTTTTTATCGTTCGTCATACCAAAGGTTTCTGTTTGGAAAACATTTTCCTGACCCCATTAGAATCACGAAACGGTGCTGCACAGAAAACAGATGCATTATGAACATCAACCGCTGTCGCCCTGGCGCTATTGAACCAGTAACATTTCAGTTAACAGTCGAATGAGCTGATACTTCTAACCTAACACCTTGGACGATCCTCGAAAGCAGTCTGTGATTGACCTCCCAATTCAGGCTGCCATTCCCAGAACGACAACTGTCCTCTATCTGTTTTACTTTTCCGAAATAAGGACTAGGACATTCACAATGGCGATATGGGAACCGTCTGATCCCATCCACGACAGACACACCCATGTCACTGGGAACCAGCTCTGCTCCAATCGGGAACATCTCTCTTCGAACCTCTCATTATTTTGTGTGGTATCGAGTATTTTCATTGTCCCAGTGTCCATATAAGGTTTGTATTCCTCATGACCGAGAATTACTTCAATGTCTCCAATCAGTTCTTGTCCTCTTGTCTGAGGAACATCAGAAAAATGTCCCGTCCTCTTAAAGAATTGGAAGTTGTACTGACTGTTTCCGATCAGTCTGACAATTCACTCTTCTTCATTCTCCTCTGAGTCCTTTTCCCAAAGAGTTTCTGAAGATTCACGAAGCTGGAGACTGGGTGACGTGCTTTGCCTTCTTAACATTTTTTCACCTGACAAGTGACAATATTTTCCCAAATTCTGTTCACAATCGTCTGTATTTCACCATGTGCAGGGATGAGAAGTCCCGTTTTGTGGAGGGATTTCCGATGTTGGTGAGTTTTGCTTTGGAGCAAAGATGGTTTGTCAGCAATTTCCTGCGGCTATTTATAATGATGGGAAAATGAGTGGTGGGGATTGGCTCTTCGACGAGCGGGGGGAAAAGTTGCCACTGACCAGAGTTAGTGAACGGAAGACTGGGGTAAAATGAATCTATTCAAAAGCAGCACTTCTGCACAGTACATTCAAAGAATACTGCAAAATCTCGAGGGTTCTGGCAGGAATTGTGAAAAGCGAAACGGAGATAATGTTTTAAGTGTGTGTCATTTTTGATTAATAACTTGAGTTTGCTAAGTCTAATCAACTGACTGGTCTTGTTTGTTGAGACGAGATTTCTGAACTGTGAGTGAAAACTCGTCCAGCATGCCATCAATGAAAACGGAGCCAGCAGAATTAGAACCTGCCGAGGGAAGCCCCAATGGATTTCTAATCCATCACCTGTATCACGCGGCCATGAATACACGCGTGCAATGCTGTCTTAGCATGTCTTATGGAACAGAAAGTTCCAACCTGAAACACCAGGATTTGGCTTTTCCTGGTACCCCAGTATTTGCTGTCACACTCTCTTGCTTTCGAACGGAGGAGGATGCTGGGGTGCCAAGAAAAGCTAAATCCTGGTGTTTCAGGTTGGAACTTTCCATTACATAAGACATACTAAGACAGCATTGCGCGCGTGTAGTCATGGCCGCATCAATTTGAATTGCTCACATATTGACGAGAATAAAGTAGATGGGTAGGATGCATTTTCATGTGCAGAGAGGTGAATAAACACAGCACTGGATCGCGAAAGAAAAATGTCCTTGCATTAGGGCGGCACAGTGGCACAGTGGTTAACACTGCTGGCTGACAGCGCCAGAGACCCGCGTTCAATTGCCACCTCAGGCGACTGACTGTGTGGAGTTTGCACGCTCTCCCCGTGTCTGCGTGTGTTTCCTCCGGGTGCTCCGGTTTCCTCCCACAGTCCAAAGATGTGCAGGTCAGGTCAGGCGAATTGGCCATGCTAAATTGCCCGTAGTGTTAAGTAAGGGGTAAATGTAGGGGTATGGGTGGGTTGTGCTTCGGCTCGGCGGTGTGGACTTGTTGGCCGAAAGGGCCTGTTTCCCCACTGTCAGTAATCTAATGTGTCTCGCCCTATTCACTGCCAGTAGAATTACGCTCATTGAAGTCTTCTTGAAAAACGTCACCACTGGCAAATTAGTTCTACTATTTTTAATCAGAGGTCAAAATATGAAAATGTTTCAAATACACGGAGCGGCACTGGAGAGTGCAGACCTACCTTCAGGGGCTTATTCTGCTCTGATACACACCCCAGAGAAATTGGGACGAGAATGCGTTATCACAGCTGAAGGGATCAAACATTTAAGAAAATGATAAGGAGGATATTCACTCTTTCAGAGGTTAGCAAATCTGTGGGTTTCCTAACAACAGAGGGCTGTGAAGGCGAGGTGTATTCAAGGCTGTGATAGACAGACATGGAGCATCACGGAGATGAGGATAAAAACGGGGGTTGAGAATTAACCAAATGAGCCATGATCTAATTGAATTTTGTCGCAGACTTGATAGGCTAAATTGCTTCCATCTGCTCCCGTATCTTTGCCGTCATTTGGAAGATACCGGACACCATTTTAAAAGAGGAAAGCACAACTTTAGGGAGAGGTGGTTTCAAGCAAACCGAATCAAAATTATTTATTGAGCGAAAAATCACACTTGGCATGTTTCCAGATTTCTTTGTTAGCATGACTAGCAGAGTTGATCAAGGTCGTCCGATTGTACTTGGGCATGAAACAAAAAAAGAGTAGTGACATAATCTTCATTTTATTTATGTCAAAATAATATTTTTCCTGATGGTCACAACAAAGGAGATGGTTTTCAAGAAAAGACAGATACAAAGTCAGCTGTAAACTGATCGATGACCAAAATATGGCTCGCGTTGTTCTCTGGGACAGATATGATTTATTGATTATTGTCATCCAAACTTTTTTTTTTACCATTGAACCGTGAGTGGGAGATGGGAAACTAAGATCACCCGTAACTATTGCCATCTTTTATCACTCACATGTAGTATTTTTTTCTTGTACGTAGTGGTTACTGCGTGTGCACTTGTAAACTGCACCTGCGGATGACTTCTTTCCTCACTGGTCCTCATTTCTACACAAACACGTTTTACATTCTTATCTCCTGAATCAAAGTAATATGCAACCAATTGATAAATGTCACTAATATCTTGGCATTTCTCACGCCTCCGTTTGTCACCTTCCAATGTAAATTAATAATTTGCCGGGTTGCAATTGCACACAATAAGAGATAACAAAATACAGGGAGGTGTACCAGGTTTGCAAACGCACGTTATTGAAGCTAAAACGCAGGTTTCTGCCCAAAGTACGATCACGGAAGCATGCACCGAATCGTCAGGAAGCACAGAATAAGTCCAGTTCCAGAGGGCATGACAGGAACAGCACCAGAAAAACCACCAAAATACTTCTCTCGGCTAATATTTTGGATGTACATCTCAATGAGCAATCGAGTTTTACATATGTTCCAACAGTAGTTACAACACAAGGAATTAACCAGTGCTGCAGACGGTCCAAGCCCCTGTATCAGAAACACTCAATGCCCTACATACAACTACAAGACCATCTGCCCGTGGCGTATACGGGCTGGCTGAAGTTCATGATTGCAGCTCGCTATTTGTCTGACTGTTTCTCGAATATAGTGTTTCGTGCAGTCCCTGCGTGGAGTCTTGACAACCACATTTGTCCTGCACAAGATGGGCATTGGATATTGTTTTCTGGTGAGCTTTCCCTCAGCGAGGCTATTGGTTTATGTGCTGTCGTAAATCCGTGTGTTCAGAGGAGTCTGGCTATCAGTTTCCAGAAATTTATTTTATTAAAGTGAAGCATGGTGTTTCAATTGCTTTATGGCATATCCTAGTTGACAATTTAGTGTGCCAGACATCTGGGAATGCAGTTGTAGGATACATATTCGTGGCAAAGAATTTGTGTGGCCGTCAGTAATTGCCACGGCCAGCTGTCCCGAGTAGCTATACGTACAGACAGCAAGCATCCTGGAGAGCAGCACAACAGTAATAGAACATGGCAATCAGAAGGCAGCCAGAGATTTTCTAGAAGCAGGGCACGCATCCAAGGATTCCATCAACAAACACATTGATCAGGATCCAATCTGCAACACCAACAACTGGACCCAGCGGCAATGAAACTAAATCAATTCCAAACGCCACAGGACAGTAGGCTTCACAACAGGCTCTGCAACCCTGAGGATGTTACACAGAACTGTGAGGATCCCACTTCCCAGCACCGCAAAACATTCCAACAACATCTCCATGAAGCACACGAGCTTCGCATCTTTCTGCTCCAAAGTACTCCGATTTTTCACAGCAGAGCTTTGTACACTGAACTCCCGCGTGCAAGGTGAGGATGCCAAACCCAACACAATCAATAATGGCAGTGAGAGCGAGGGCAACAATTTCCATTGTCATATGGACAGCCACCAACACTCTTTTTGAAAGGTACCTTTAAATATGAAAGTCTGTGCAGCAGTATAATCGGGGAACCAAGTAGCCTGCGCTGGGTATTCATATTTCAGACAATTTCCTTTGTTCACCGTTTTCACTGAAAGTGAATGGATATTACTATTTCATTGCTGATATGAAACCAGATTCTGCATTAGAGCTGCTCGCCTTTTTTGTTGTTGCAGTGGCGAAAAAGTTGGCAATCGCGATGAGAAATGTTTTTTGTATTTCTCGCATTTCCTTCATTACTGTCCTGGTGAAGGGGCTGGTGATTTGTCTTCTCGATCAGATGGAGTCTTCAGCGCATTGTTGACCTAATTTCATCACGAGTGCAATTGGTCAACTTCATTTTTCATGGGTTATTGCTGTTCCGTTTTGTTCCATGTTTGGTGAGCACTTCCTGTGACTTGGCAATGCACTAAATCTCCAGTATGTCCTGAATTGCCTCGCTGTCGTTTCTCTGAGCAGTTCATGACATAATCGGCTTGCACTGCAACAAAGGCAGCATGCATGCTTCGGTGTGCCTGGCAATGGTCCACACTTTCTGTTTTGCTTCTGTTCCACATGAAGAGCTGTCAGTTTCTGGATTCGTTGGAGAGCTGAGAGGGGTAACATTATACGTGCGGTATTATTCTTCAGCCAAACTCTTTGATGGCAAAGTTGGGAAGGTGCCAAACGAATTGTCATTGGCAGAAAAAGTCCGGAAAGACCCTCATCGCTGGGTCAACTCGTCCCATCCACCCTCCAGAAATATAGGCAA
Source organism: Chiloscyllium plagiosum (assembly GCF_037043375.1). Classification (NCBI taxonomy): domain Eukaryota; kingdom Metazoa; phylum Chordata; class Chondrichthyes; order Orectolobiformes; family Hemiscylliidae; genus Chiloscyllium; species Chiloscyllium plagiosum. The sequence goes on from NW_028270151.1 coordinate 100,856,510, forward strand.
ACATGCTGACTGCGTAGCAAACAGAGTGAATTCTTTTGCAAATGGTCCATTAAAACTGGTGTCAGCTGCGGGAGCACATCAAAGATGCCGAGCATGGAAATAGACCCTACAATCGAACCTGTCCCTGCTGAACAGATAACCGAAATTAATTGAACCATATTTGCTAAAATGTGTTCCGTATCTCTCCGAACGCTTCCTGTGTATATACCCATTCGGATGCCGTTGAATTTGCCTTAAATGTGGCAAATCATTCTGCACACACAAAAATGTCTGAGTGAACTCGCTGAGATTCTGCATGACACCATGACCAAAGTTGGAAACTGCGACTAGAATAGATGGCTCTCTGATTAGCCGCAAAGCACAAAGGGCGGAATGGCCTTTTCCCACTTTGTAAATCTTCGAAGACAAGTTGAAAATAATCTGCAACGAAAATGTTCTTGTGAGGACTTACTTGTGAGGATTCGGTACTCTCAGCACCGTGGTCCGGATCGTATTCCCGCTCATGGAATGCTTGTATTGTTCAGCAAACATGTCGGTGTACCAGTACGTCTGCCGATTTTCCGATGCTGGCAGGTCATTGGTTTTGTCCAAAACATTATGAAGGTTAACATAAAACAAATAGCTACAGTTGCCGGAAATCTGAGCCAAAAACGAAAATTGTTTGGGGAACGCAGCAAGACTGGCAACAGAAACGTCGACTTGCCTGCTCTTCGGATGATGCCTGACCTGCTGTGCTTTTCCAGCATCACTCTGATCTAAAATCTGGTTTCCAGCATCTGTAGTCCTCACTTTTACATAGTTCCTTCAGTGTCGCTGGTTCCCAATGCAATAACTCCATCTCTAGCGGGTTCATGTCTGTACTTCCATGCTGAGGAGTTAAAGCGTGAAGAAACATAACTCACCCACTCCACCTCTGGGGAAATTAGGGACTGAAAATGAATCGTAACACATTGAAGTATATCTACATGCGACTTAATCTCTGTCTTTTATTGGGAACCATTTCTTTCATTGTAACCATCAGGAAAGACCATTTCGTTCGCCAAAAAAAGAAATGAATATGTCACTAACCTTTGTTTGTTTCAGGTGCACGAACACTCACATCAATAGCTCCCTTGATTAGCTCTGCTGGTCATGTTCGCAAAGAGATCTAGCTAATTGCCAAGTGTGATTTGCCTTTCAATAAATAATTTTGACTCAGTTTGGCTGCAAATATCTTTTCCTACCTTTATGCTTTTCTTCGTTTACATTGGTGTCTCGCACCTTACAAATGACAGCAAAGTATGAAAGGAGATGGAAGCATTTAGCTCATCAAGTCAGCGACAGCTTTCAATGGGATCACGGCTGATTTGGTCAATGCTCAACCCTGCTGCGCTCTCTGTAGTCATGGCCGCGTGGTTAAGGCGATGGATTAAAAATCCATTGGGATTTCCCCACGTAGGTTCGAGTCCTGCTACTACGTTGTGAATGCCTTCATGCTAGAACAATTTCCGCTCAAACTTCTGAAAACCTGTTTTGCAAACCAGGCCGGTAATTTGATTAGACTTGGGAAACTCGAGTTCTTCATCAGAAATGTCCCATATTTAAAACATTATCCCTTATTCTCTTTCCAGATACACTGCTCGACACATCGGGTTTCTGCAGTTGTTATTGAACGTCCTGAGCAGAAGTGCTGCTTTTCATTAGATTCCTTTAATCCCTGTCCACTGTTCTCTGACTCGGGTCAGTGGCAACACTTCCTCCTGTTCGTCAAATTGCTCATTCCCCACCGCTCCCTCTCCGGTCATTACAAACAACCGCAGGAAATTGCCACTTAACCATCTTTGTTCCAAAGTGAAACTCACCAGCTTCGGGAATCTTTCCACCAAACGGGACTTCTCATCCCTGGACATGGTGCAAGCCAGAGGATTGTGAAGAGATACTGTGAAAATATTGTCAGTTGGCAGTTGGAAACATGTTTAAGAAGCAAACCATATAATTTAGGCTCCAGCTTTGGAAATCTTGAGAAACTCTTTGGGAAATGGAATCAGAGGAGAATGAAGAAGTGTGAACTGTCGGACCGAGTAGAGGACGGGACATTGACTGTGATGTTCTCGGGACAGAAACTGATCTGAGACATTGAAAGAATTCTCGCTCCTGTACGTGAGGAATGCAAACTTCATCTGGACTCTGTGACAATGAAAAACTCTGGAACACTCAAGACAAAATCCAAATATTGACTGGGATCACGACAGTACGAGTACTATAGATGGGTCAGTTTTTGCCCAGTGTGTGCAGGAGGGCTTCCTGACACAGTATGTAGCCATGCCTTCAAGGGACCAAGCCACTTTCGATTTAGTACTGGGTAACGAGCCTGGCCAGGTTTTAGATTCGGAAGTAGGTGAGCACTTTGGAGATAGCGATCACAATTCTCTCAGATTTACTTTCGTGATTGAAAGGGATAGGTGTACTGCACGGAGCAAGTGGTTCAGCTGGTGGAAGGGAAATTATGATGCAATGAGGTAACATTTAGGAAGCATAGAATGTGGTAGGAAACTGCAGGGGGTGAGCACATTAAAATGTGGAGCTTATTCAAGGAAATGCTCCTGTGTGTCCTAGATAAGTATGTACCTGTCAGGCAGGGAGGACTAAATAGAACGCGTGAGCCGTGGTTTATAAAGGAAGTGGAATCCCTGGTCAAGAAGAACAAGAAGTCTTATGTTACGACAAAATGTGAAAACTCAGTTAGTGCGCTGGAGGGTTCCAACGATATCAGGAAAGACCTAAAAAGAGAGCTGAGAAGAGCCAGGAGGAGACATGAGAAGTTGTTGGCAGATCGGTTCAGGGTTAACCCTAAGGCTTTCCATAGGTATGTCAGGAATAAAAGAATGACGAGAGTTAAATTTGGGACAATCAAGCATAATAGTGGGAAGTTGTGTGTGGAGACAGAGGAAATGGGGGAAGCACTAAATAAATATTTTTCGACAGTGTTCGCTATAGAAAATGAAAATGTTGGCGAGGAAGATACAGAGATACTTGTGTGTAGACTAGAAGAGATTGAGGTTCACAAGGAAGAGCTATTAGAAATACTGCAGAGTGTGAAAATAGATAAGTCAGCTGGGCCGGATGGGATATATCTGATGTTGTTTAGCAAATGCACTGCAGGAAGGTACAAATCAAGCTGGTGCTAACAACGGCTCGTTTTGAGCCGCTAATGTGCAGTGAAATGGCGGCGCCAGTAAAAGGTGTCACGCATCTCGTCTAATTCCACATCCTGAGCTCGAAATGACCGGAGGTCTCTCGCTGAGTATCTGCAGAGTCTTGCTTGGACGACACCATGACACTTTTCCACTGGAGTGGATCATGAAATCGCGTCGTGACTGTGAATAAAACGATGGAAACTTCCAGCAGAGAAGGAGGCGACCCTGAAGCAGGCATCTGAGGACAAATGTTTCTCCTTTGCCAGTGAAGGGCACTGCTTCACAAATTGGAAACTTCGAAGTGAAGCAATGTTGGTGATTATCTTCGGTGCTTGTTCACCTTTTTAATTCTGTTTCCGTGAAAGTCCATGGCATTACATATCGACATTCTGCCAACGCTCGGCTTGTTTCTTGGGCCAGTGACGTAATGGATAACGCGTCTGACTTCAGATCAGTAGATTGTAAGTTCGAGTTCTACCTGGCTCGAGGGGAATGTTTTGCTTTGACCGTGGTCTGCGTTGACGCTCCCCTGTGAAGTGCTCGCGGGACGTCCCCTCTGTGCTTCCGCATTTAAATCTTGCATTCGTCCTATTGTCCATTTCAAATTCCAGCTCTCCACAACGGACACCTCCATCAGTTTGGGGGTGTCTCCCTCTGTGTGTGAAAATGAGCATGAGTTCCTCAAAAGACTTACAATTCGTTGTGGAAGTTTCATACTTCTGCCCCGTTATTGTGCAATTTAAGAACATAGGATAACCTCATTGACATTTGCCCTGGAAAGATTAGAACACATGAGACTTTGGGCCAAAGTTGGAAACTGCGACTAGAATAGATGGCTCTCTGATTAGCCGCAATGCACACTGGCGCAATGGCCTTTTCCCACTTTGTAAATCTTCGAAGACAAGTTGAAAATAATCTGCAACGAAAATGTTCAGCAAGGGTGTTTTATTTACACCAAATACTATAGTATCTATCGCCTTGTCTTGTTATTTACTTGTGAGGATTCGGTACTCTCAGCACCGTGGCCCGGATCGTATTTCTGCTCATGGAATGGTTGTATTGCTCAGCAAACATGTCGGTGTACCAGTACTTCTGCCGAATTTCCGATGCTGGCAGGTCATTGGTTTTGTCCAAAACATTATGAAGGTTAACATAAAACAAATAGCTGCAGTTTCTGGAAATCTGAGCCAAAAACGAAAATTGTTTGGGGAACGCAGCAGGACTGGCAACAGAAAGGTCGACTTGCCTGCTCTTCGGATGCTGCCCCACCTGCTGTGCTTTTCAGCATCACTCTGATCTAAAACCTGGTTTCCAGCATCTGCAGTCCTCACTTTTGCCTAGTTCCTTCAGTGTCGCTGGTTCCCAATTCAAGAACTCCATATCTAGCGGTTTCATGTCTGTACCTCCGTGCTGAGGAGATGAAGCGTGAAGCAAAGTAACTCACTCCCTCCATCTCTGGGGTAATTAGGGACTGAAACTGAATCGTGTCACATTGAAATATATCTAGATGCGACTTAATATTTGTCTTTTATTGGGAACCATCTTTTTCATTGTAACCATCAGGAAAGAACATTTCGTTCGCCAGAAAAAGAAATGAATATGTCACTAAACTTTGTTTGCTTCAGGTCCAAGAATACTCAGATCAATAGCTCCCTTGCTTACCTCTGCTGGTCATGTTCGCAAAGAGATCTAGCAAATTGCCAAGTGTGATTTTCCTTTCAATAAATAATTTTGACTCAGTTTGGCTGCAAATATCTTTTCCTACCTTTGTGCTTTTCTTCTTTTACATTGGTGTCTCGCACCTTACAAATGACAGCAAAGGTATGAAAGGAGATGGAAGCATTTAGCTCATCAAGTCAGCGAGAGCTTTCAATGAGATCACGGCTGATTTGGTCAACGCTCAACTCTGCTGCGCTGTCTGTAGTCATGGCCGAGTAGTTTAGGCGATGGGTTAGAAATCGAATTGGGGTTTCCCCACGTAGTTTCGAATCCTGCTGACTACGGTATGAATGCTTTCCTGCTGGAACAGTTCTCGCTCAAAGTTCAGCAAACCAGGCCGGTAATTTGATTAGACTTGGGAATCTCGAGTTCTTCATCAGAAATGTTCCATATTTAAAGCATTATCTCTGTTTCTCTTTCCAGATACACTGCGCGACACATCGGGTTTCTGCAGTTGTTATTGAACGTCCTGAGCAGAAGTGCTGCTTTTCATTAGATTCCTTTAATCCCTGTCCTCTGTTCTCTGACTCGGGTCTGCAGCAACACTTCCTCCTGCTAGTAAATATGTTGGATTAAGAGAAGGACACAAAAGATCGGTGTTTGTACTGGGAGTCCATCATAATTTGCAGAAAGGTATTTAAGTTCCCAAAAGATGCTCTGCCTGAATGTTACATTTGTATCTGCAGTTTTCAGATTCCAATCTATTTCCTTAACATTCCAGTCTACAACTCTCAAATTCTAAACAATTCACTCTCCCTCTTTCTGGAGATATCTATCCTGTTCCTGTTGTCACTGATGCTCCCTTTGACACTGATGTAAACCTTATTGGATTGAATCCTTTATTGAGACATGAGAAACCACTCTAGTGACACAGTCATGGTGAATGTAGAACACAATTAATTCCAATCATTGAACAGTCACTTTTACCCCTTTCAAATTCAGCCTTTTGTTACCACAACAGGTTGAATATTTCTTGAGTCCAACTGGGATGTGTCATGCTAGCTGAGGGAAAGCAAGTTGGGAACAGTCAGGGTTTACAATCGGATTGGATTTGGGAATGATTCCCAGAGAAAAAGGAGTTGTCCTGTTGGTAAAAAAAAGAGTAGGGGAAACTGTAATCCTTCTTCCGTGGTTTATTAAGGAAGTGGAATCCCTGGTCAAGAAGAACAAGAAGTCTTATGTTCGGACAAAATGTGAAAACTCAGTTAGAGCGCTGGAGGGTTCCAACGATATCAGGAAAGACCTATAAAGAGAGCTGAGAAGAGCCAGGAGGAGACAAGAGAAGTTGTTGGCAGATAGGATCAGGGTTAACACTACGGCTTTCCATAGGTATGTCAGGAATAAAAGAATGACGAGAGTTGAATTTGGGACAATCAAGGATAATATTGGAAAGTTGAGTGTGGAGCCAGAGGAGATGGGGGAAGCGCCAAATAAATATTTTTCGACAGCGTTCGCTATAGAAAATGAAAATGTTGGCGAGGAAGATACTGAGATACTTGCATCTAGAATAGTAGAGATTGAGGTTCACCAGGATTAGATGATAGAAATACTGGAGATTGAGATAACAGACAAGTCCCCTGGGCCGGATGGGATCTGTCCTAGGATCCTCTGGGAAGCAAGGGAAGAGATTGATGAGCCTTTGGCGTCGATTATCAAATCATCGTTGTCTACAGGAATAGTGCCTGTGGAATGGAGCATTGCATATGTTGTTCCCGTGTTCAAAAAGTGTCGGAGAGACAACCCTGGTAATTACAGACCAGTGAGTCTCTCTGCAGTTGTTGGTAACGTGTTGGAAAAGGTTATTATAGATAGGATTATGACCATCTCGAAAAGAGTAATCTGTTCAGGGACAGTCAGCACGGTTTTGTGATCGGTAGGCCTTGCCGAACGAATCTTATTGACTTTTTTAACAAAGTGACCAAACACGGAGATGACAGTAAACCGGTTGATGTGTTGTATATGGGTTTCAGAAAGTTGTTCGATAAGGTTCCCCGCAAGAGGCTATTAATGCTGTGGAATGGAATTATGGGAGAGATTGCAGCTTTGATCAGTAATTGGCTTGCCAATAGAAAACATTGTTGTCGTTGATGGAACATGTTCTTCTTGGTGTCCAGGTACTGGCCGCGTACTACAAGGGTCGGTCTTAGGTCCACTGCTGTTACATGAGATCTAACCTTGCCAATCAGTCTCCCATGGGGAACATTGTTGAACGCCTCACTGAAGTCCATATAGATCACATTTACTGCTCTGCCCTCATCAATCTTCTTTGTTACTTCTTCAACAAACTCAATCAAATTTGTGAGACATGATTTCCCACGCACAAAACCATGTTAACTGTCCCGAATCAGTCCTTGTCTTTCCAAATACATGTACATTCTGTTCCTCAGGATTCCCTCCAACAATTGGAGTATTCTTGGCAGATGCAGTTTCATATCGGAAATGCGAGGTCATATACTTTGTTGGGAAGAATCAAAAGACACGCTACTATTAAAATCGATAGAAACGCAAAAGATGTGCAGTGCAGAGGAGTCTCAGTGTTCTTATACATGAAACGAACAAAGGTTAATCACATATTTATTTCTTGCTGGCAAAAGAAAGCCTTTTATGATGCTCACAATTAAAGAGATGTTTTCCAAGAAAATATGAAAATTAAGTCACCAGTAGAGTAATCAATTACCAAGATATCCCTCGTGATGTTTTATGGGACATGTGGGATTTCTTTGATTATTGTTCTCCAAACGTTTTTACAATGGAACCGAGAGTTTTAGATGGGAAGTTAAGATCACGCATGACTATTGCCATTTTTGTCACTCACACACAATATTTTTTTTCCTTGTACGATTTATTTCGCTTTGTGGTTACTGCGAGTGGGCTTGTAAACTACACATGCTTGTGAGTTCATTCCTCACTGTTCCTCAACTCCAGCCAAACAGACTTTACATCCTTATTTACTGAATCAAGGTAATCTCTAACCATTGCATAAATGTCATTAAAACTTCGGTATTTCACACGCCTCTGTATATCATCTTACAATATTAATTGATCCTTTACTGTATTGCAGTTGCGCATAAGAAGAGAAAAATTGAATAGAGAATGGTGGACCTCCGCTTCACACACCCGTTATTGAAGCGAAAATGCAGATTACTGCCCATAATGCGATCGTGGAAGCATGTGCCAAACCCTCAGGAATCACAGAATAAGTGTAGTGCCACAGGGCATGTCAGGGACAGCACCAGAAAGACAGCAGAAATGCTGCTCTGAGCTCCTATTTTGGATATATTTCTCAATGAGCAATAGAGTGTTACATATGTTCCATCAGGATTTACCTCACTCAAGGAAGTAACCAGTGCTGCAGACGGTCATATCATCCGAGTTCCAAGCCCTGGAATCAGAGACATTCAATATTCTGTGCATAACTGCAAGGAACAGCTGTCCGAGGCTTTTGCAGTCCAGGTGAAATTATGAATGCAGCTCTCTAGTTGTCAGCCTCTTTCTCCTTTGTCGTGTTTCGTGCAGTCCCTGCGTGGAATCTCGTCAACCACGTTTGACCCGCACATGATGCGGATTGTGCCTTGTTTTCTCGTGAGTTGTTGTCTGAGTGAGACTGTCGGTTTCTGTGATGTCATAAGTCCGAATGTTCGGAGGAGTCTGGATATCGTTTTCCAGAATTTGTTTTTAATACAGGGAAGCATGATTTAAAAATTACCTCAAAGCATATCCTCGCTGCGAACTTTTTGTGCCATGCATCAGCGAATGAAGGTGTGTGGATATTGGTTATTGGCAAAGAATTTTTGTGGGCGTCAGTCCATCAGTCCCTAGTAGCAATACATACAAACGGCAAGGGCCACACATTCGACTAGAATAGCACAATAATAGGACAGGGCAAGCAGAAGACAGCCAGACAATTCCTGGAAGCAGGGCACTCATCCACGGATTCCATCCGTTGGACCCAATCTGCAATCCCAACAAACAGAAGCAGCGGGAATGAAACCAAATGAATTCGTACCAAAACATGAGAGCAGCGCTTCACTGGAACCTCTGCAGCGCTGAGAATGTCCCCAGACAGGCGAGGAAAAGTCTGCAAACCATCTTTCTCGCGTCACTGATCTTTGCAACAAGATCTCCAGAAGCATCCGAACTTCACATCTTTCTGTTCCAAAACACTACGCTTTTCCACAACAGAGAATTGCACACTCAACTACCGCGTGTAAGATGAGAATACCAGCCCCTACACTACCAAGGGCGGCAGTAAGAGCGAGGGGAAACAGCTGCCACTGTCATTCCACAGCTACAAACGCTCTTTTTGAAAGGTACATTTTCGTATGAATGTCGGGGCAGCAATAGAATATGGGAACTTAACAGCCCGCGCTGTGTATTCATATTCTGGACAATGTGAGTTGTTCACAGTTTTCCCTGAAAGTGAGTGGACATCGTTATTTCACCGCTGTTGTGAAGCCAGATCCTGCACTGAATCTGCTCCATCGTTTTTTGTTGTTGTGGCTAAAAGGTGGGCAACTGCAACGTAAAACTTTGTTATATTTCTCTCATTTCCTTCATTACTGTCCTGGTGAGGGAGGCTGGAGATTGGCTCGCTCGATCAGATGGAGGCACCAACGTATTAGAACATAGAACATAGAACATAGAAGAATACAGCGCAGTACAGGCCCTTTGGCCCTCGATGTTGCGCCGATCCAAGCTCACCTAACCTATACTAACCCACTATCCTCCATATACCAATCCAATGCCCGCTTAAATGCCCATAAAGAGGGAGAGTCCACCACTGCTACTCGCAGGGCATTCCATGAACTTACGACTCGCTGAGTGAAGAACCTACCCCTAACTTCAGTCCTATATCTACCCCCCCTTAATTTAAAGCTATGCCCCCTTGTAATACCCGACTCCATACGCGGGAAAAGGTTCACACTGTCAACCCTATCTAACCCCCTAATCATCTTGTACACCTCAATCAAGTCACCCCTAAACCTTCTTTTCTCTAATGAAAACAGCCCCAAGTGTCTCAGTCTTTCCTCATACGATCTTCCTTCAATACGAGGCAACATCCTGGTAAACCTCCTCTGCACCCGTTCCAGTGCCTCCACATCCTTCCTATAGTATGGCGACCAAAACTGCACACAATATTCCAGATGCGGCCGCACCAGAGTCTTTTACAACTGCATCATGACCTCAGGACTCCGGAACTCAATTCCTCTACCAATAAAAGCCAGTACGCCATATGCCTTCCTCACCGCACTATTTACCTTGGTGGCAACTTTCAGAGATCTGTGTACATGGACACCAAGATCCCTCTGCTCATCCACACTACCAAGTATCCGACCATTAGCCCAGTACCCCATCTTTTTGTTATTCTTCCCAAAGGGAATCAACTCACGCTTAGCTACATTGAATTCCATTTGCCACCTTTCTGCCCAGCTCTGCAGCTTCTCTATATCGTGCTGTAACCTGCCACATCCTTCCTCACTGTCAACAACTCCTCCAACTTTCGTATCATCCGCAAACTTGCTCACCCAACCTTCTAACCCCTCTTCCAGGTCATTTATAAAAATGACAAACAGCAATGGTCCCAAAACAGATCCTTGCGGAACACCGCTAGTGACGGCACTCCATAAAGTAACTTTGCCATCAACTACTACCCTCTGTCTTCTTCCATCCAGCCAATTCCTAATCCAAACCTCCAACTCACCCTCAATGCCATATCTCCGTATTTTCTGCAGTAGCCTACCATGGGGAACCTTATCAAACGCCTTACTAAAATCCATATATACCACATCTACTGCTTTCCCCTCATCAACCTCCTTCGTCACCTTTTCAAAGAATTCAATAAGGTTTGTGAGGCACGACCTGCCCTTCACAAAACCATGCTGACTATCCTTGATCACATTATTCCTATCCAGATGTGCATAAATCCTATCCCTTACAATTCTCTCTAAGACTTTGCCCACAATAGAAGTTAGACTCACCGGCCTATAGTTACTAGGGTTATCCCTACTCCCCTTTTTGAACAAGGGAACCACATTTGCTATCCTCCAGTCTTCTGCCACTACTCCTGGAGACAAAGAGGACATAAAAATCAAGGCCAATGGCTCTGCAATCTCCTCCCTTGCTTCCCAGAGAATCCTAGGATAAATGCCATCAGGCCCAGGGGATTTATCTATTTTCACCTTTTCCAGGATTTCCAACACCTCCTCTCTACATACCTCAAAGCCATCCATTCTACTTATTTGTGACTCAGTATTCACATCGACGACAATGCCCTGTTCCTGAGTAAATACTGAAGAAAAGTATTCATTCAGTGTCTCCCCAATCTCTTCTGCCTCCACACGCAACTTCCCACTACTATCCTTGACTGGACCTATTCCTACCCTAGTCATTCTTTTATTCCTAACATACCGATAAAAAGCCTTAGGGTTTTCCCTAATCCTAACGACTAAGGACCTTTCATGTCCCCTCCTTGCTGCTCTTAGCTCTCTCTTCAGGTCCTTCCTGGCTACCCTATAACTCTCAATCGCCCCAATTGAACCTTCACGTCTCATCTTGAGATAGGCCGCCCTCTTCCATTTAACAAGGGATTCCAATTCCTTATTAAACCACGGCTCCCTCGCACGACCCTTTCCTCCCTGCCTGACAGGTACATAATTATCAAGGACACTCAATAGTTGCTCCTTGAACAAGCTCCACATATCATTTACACTCTTGCCTTGGAGTCTACTTTTCCAAGCCACACATCCTAAGTCATGCCTCACCGCATCATAATTTCCCTGACCCCAGCTATAACTCTTGTCCTGTAGTACACACTTATCCCTCTCCATCACGAGAGTAAAAATCACCGAATTATGGTCACTATCCCCAAAGTGCTCACCTACCTCTAATTCTAACACCTGGCCTGGTTCGTTACCCAGAACCAAATCCAGTATGGCCTCACCTCTTGTTGGCCTGTCTACATATTGTGTCAGGAAACTCTCCTGCACACATTGAACAAACACTGACCCATCTAACGAACTTGAGCTATAGCTTTCCCAATCAATATCAGGAAAGTTAAAGTCCCCCATAACAACCACCCTATTACTGTCACTCATCTCCTCAATCACCTTCCCTATCCTTTCTTCAATGATTCTTGGACTATTAGGAGGCCTGTAAAAGACTCCTAACAGGGTGACCTCACCTTTCCTATTCCTAACCTCAGCCCAAACTACCTCAGATGGCAAGTCCTCATCCATCGTCCTTTCCACCACTGTAATACTATCTTTGACAAGCAATGCCACACCTCCCTCTCTTTTACCCCCACCTCTGACCCTACTAAAACATTTAAATCCTGGAACCTGCAACAGCCAATCCTGTCCCTGTTCTAGCCATGTCTCCGTAATAGCCACAACATCGAAGTCCCAGGTACCAATCCACGCTGCAAGTTCACCGACCTTATTTCGTATACTTCTTGCATTGAAGTATACACACTTCAAGCCACTTTCCTGTTTACAGGCACCCTCCTTTGAAATTGATGCCATGTTCCTAACCTCCCGACACTCCAGGCCCTGCACCCTGAAGCTACAATCTGGGTTCCCATGCCCCTGCAGAGTTAGTTTAAACCCCCCCCCTCCTCAAGAGCACTAGCAAACCTCCCCCCAAGGATACTGGTGCCCCTCAGGTTCAGGTGTAGACCATCCTGTTTATAGAGGTCCCACCGTCCCACCGTCCCCAGTTATCCAAAAACCGGAATCCCTCCCCCCTGCACCATCCCTGTAGCCACGCATTTCAGTGTTCTCTTTCTCTATTCCTCGAATCTCTATCACGTGGCACGGGTAACAAACCAGAGACAACAACTCTGTTCGTTCTAACTCTGAGCTTCCAACCTAGCTCCCTGAAAGCCTGTCTAACATCCTCGGCACTCCTCCTACCTATGTCGTTGGTGCCAATATGGACCACGACTTCGGGCTGCTCCCCCTCCCCTTCCAGGACCCGGAAAACACGATCAGAGACATCACGTACCCTTGCACCTGGGAGGCAACATACCAAACGTGAGTCTCTCTCGTTCCCACAAAACCGCCTATCTGTGCCCCGAACTATCGAGTCCCCAATTACTACTGCTCTGCTCTTCTTCACCCTTCCCTTCTGAGTAACGGGGACAGGCTCCGTGCCAGAGACCTGAGCCCCGTTACTTACCCCTGGTAAGTCATCCCCCCCACAAGTATCCAAAACGGTATACTTGTTCTTGAGGGGAACGGCCGCAGAGGGTCCCTGCACTGGCTGCTTCCTCCCAGTCCCCCTCACTGTCACCCATCTATCTGCCATCTTTGGAGTTACTACTTCCCTATAACTCTGATCTATGACCCCCTCTGCCTCCCGAATGATCCGAAGTTCATCCAACTCCAGCTCCAGTTCCGTAACACGGTCTTGGAGGAGCTGGAGATGGGTGCACTTCCTGCAAGTGTAATCGGCAGGGACGTCGATGGCATCCCTCACCTCATACATGTTGCAGGAGGAACATTGCACTGCCTTCACTGCCATCCCTCTAAAGCTAACTTTTTTTAAAATAAAACTGGGTCTAAAGAATACAACAAGCAAAATTCAGCACTTACCTACTTACCACAACAGATATTATTATTAGGTTAGACGAGGAGGGCGGGTGGGAGGCACTACCCGTATAGTGCCTCGGGTTCCTCTCCTTCGCGCTTTTAAAGGGGGAAAAAAACCTAGCCAGGTAAGCTTACACTAACTGCTTCCGGGTCTCGGCTGCCCCTCTGGTCGTCGTCACTTCCCCCTGGTGCTCCCACTCTTTCTGAGAAGAGAGAGTGGAAGAGAAAAAAAAACACCGCTGCCCGCAACCGGCAAGTACTTTTAAAACCAAACGGTCTTCCCTTCGCTGCTGCTCGCACTGGAAATGAACGACGGCTTCGAAGGGTGAGTATAAATACTCACCGCTTTCCTTCCCGGCTGCCCCTCTGGTCGTCGTCACTTCCCCCTGGTGCTCCCGCTCTTTCTGAGAAGAGAGAGTGGAAGAGAAAAAAAAACACCGCTGCCCGCTACCGGTAAGTACTTTTAAAACCAAACGGTCTTCCCTTCGCTGCTGCTCGCACTGGAAATGACCGACGGCTTCGAAGGGTGAGTATACATACTCACCGCTTTCCTTCCCGGCTGCCCCTCTGGTCGTCGTCACTTCCCCCTGGTGCTCCCGCTCTTTCTGAGAAGTGAGAGTGGAAGAGAAAAAAAAACACCGCTGCCCGCTACCGGCAAGTACTTTTAAAACCAAACGGTCTTACCTTCGCTGCTGCACGCACTGGAAATCTATTGTTGACCTAATTTAATCGAGAATATAATTGGTAATATTCACTTTGCATGGTACATTTTTCTGTTTTGTTTTATGTTACTTGAACACTTTCTGTTACTTGGCAATGCACTAAATCTCCAGAATGTCGGGAAGCTCCGTTTGGAATTGCTTCGGTACTATTTGTGTGAGCAGTTCTTGATATACACGTCTCGCACTTCCTCACAGACAGAAGTATTGAGTTTGTGTGTCTGATAATGACTCTGCCTTTTGAGTTTTGCACCTGGTCCACATTAAGAGCTGTCAGTTTTTGGATTCACTGGAGAGTTGATGGGACAACACGATTTGTGAGGTTTTTTTTAGTCAACGAAATTATTTGATGGAGAACTTGGGAATGTATCAAGGAGAATGGTCATTGTCTGTAAATGTCTGGAAAACTTTTCTCTCTGTGTTATTTCAAAACATTACGCTTCAAGAAAAAATAAAATTCAAACACGCTGACTTAGTAAGAAACAGCATGTGTTTTTGCAAGTCGTCTATTCAAACTGTTGTCAGGTACTGGAGTGTCACAGAATTGCCGAGCATAGAAGCAAACCTTCCTATCCAACTTGCACCTGCTGAACAGATGACCATAACTAATCTAAACATATTTGCCAATATTTGTCCCTTATCTCTCTGAACACTTCCTTTCTGTATACCCATTTAGATGCCTTTGGAGTGTTGTGAGTGCACCAATCTCTGCCACTAAATGTGGCAATTTATTCGACACGCACAAAAATGTCTGTATTAAAAACAAGTATTGCTCACATCCCTTTCAAATTGTACTGCCCTCACATTAAACCTATGCTATCTCGCTTTAAACTCACGTGACTTCTGAAAAAGTGTAGATTTACTATGTTCTCTGCTCGTCTACCTCATGATTTTGTAAACTTTTCCAAGGACATCCCTCAGGCCTGAAGCTCCGGGGAAAACTGTCGAAGAATATTCAGCTTCTCACTAATATCCACACCGTCCAAACCTTTCAAATCGTTGTAAATATTTTTTTTAAATTATGCGAAGGTATTCAAAGAAAGTGCCAGGGGAAATTGCCTGAAGTGATGCCATGCTGAAACATTAGTCTTGACAGGTTTCCCGCTTAGTTATCCTCAGGGAGCGTCGCCGAGTGGTTTAATGTAGGTAAAAACAATGAATGCAGATGCTGGAGACCAGATTCAGGATTAGTGGTGCTGAAGAGTGCAGCAGTTCAGGCAGCATCCGAGGAGCAGTAAAATCGACGTTTCGGGCGAAACCCTGTATTCCTGATGAAGGGCTTTTGCCTGAAACGTCGATTTTACTGCTCCTTGGAAGCTGCCTGAACTGCTGTGCTCTTCCAGCACCACTAATCCAGAGAGGTTAAATGTGCTGGGTTTAGGGTCCAATGTCTATTGCGTCGTGGGTTTGAAACCCAACTTTGCAAGAGAACAACAGCAAGCAGCTTTTTATGACAGAACTACACAGAACCTGATATTGTTTTATGGGTGTGTTTGTTACTCCTCGGGTCTCTCACCCTCTCTGCGGTAAACACGGGTACATGAGGAACTGATTCTTAAAATAATGAGAACTACTGCTGTCCACATCCTCTCGAGCACTGTGCGTTTGGATGTGTACACGCACAATTTTGCTGCCAGTTGCTGTGTCTCAAATGGTCAGAGCATTTGGCCGAAATGTTGGTTCTCCAAGCCGAAAAACAGCACAGAGCTGTACATCTCTATGACTCTGTGACTCTAAGTATTGAGACCGACCATCTTCTGACAATACAACCACGAGAACTCATCCATGATTGACCCTGAGTCCGCAGTGAGTGAAACGGTCACGTGCAGCAGAATGTGACCACACTGTCTACAAGCCCCCACTGCCAACAGAAAGGGGCCTATACAGTTTCATTCCGCGGCTTCCTGCCCAGACCTGGGACACAGCTCATGGAAACTCCTTCCTCAGGAACGGCTGTTACCTTGTGAAAAGGTAAAAAATTCTAATTCAAATTGGAAATGGCTTCAGAAGGTTGTTCCTGTTTTTGAAACATTTTATAATCAGAATTCCAGTCTCGAATATGAGAAGTGGTAAACTTTGTAGGCAGGTAGAACAAAGAAAGTATTGATGGTGAGGACTGCATCTCTTCAGCATTTGCGATTCCCTACACTCTAATCATAAATGATTTGGTTTCCTGAGGTATTTTCCCGATTGATTTGCAGTCTGCCAGATTTTCTGGGAATCACTTCGGCGACCGAAGCATCAGGGTCAAAATATGAAAATATTAGCAGAGAATCGTAAATCCCGGGGCAAGGCCTAAATGGATTGTAATGGTCTGACGGAATAAATCTGAGAATTGAAACACTTGAATAATGTTATTTGCAATGGTGAGGAATGAACGAGATTTTTGAAAATTGCCGTGTCAGCTGAATTAAACTCAGTATGAAATGATAAATTAACCAACATCAATCCTGACCTGGCTCGCTCAGTCGGTAGAGCTTGAGACCTTTAATCTCAATGGTGTGGGGTCGAGACCCACGCAGGGCGCTGTTGTTTGTTAATAGGAAAGCCGCTCTCCATTAATGTTGCAAGAGCGAATTCGCTCGCTGAGGCAGGTTTTGTTGACACATTTTTTCCTCCATTTTTGATCATCTCTTGGTTTCTGAGTGAAAACTGTCTCCACTGTACTGCAGGTGCAAGAGACAAGGTTATCAGTTCAGCCGAATATGCTTTAAATGATGTCCCTTCCAAAACGTGAGGTACCATTCCAAACGTGCCCCAACCAAAATGTCCAGAGACGTCGAATGCGAATGGCCACATGACAGTGACAGCTGCATGTCAAATGCTGCTGCAATGGAATTAACTGAATGAGAATGCTCGGATGGAAACCTAATGGAACTCTCCCTGAACTTTTCCCAATTCACTCGGTAAATGATGCTGTTGTGTACCCATATGGGTTTACGTAATGAACAGCTTATTGTCAGTAACACGAATGGGGGTGATGCAGGATAGTGAGGTTTCCGTGTGGGTCAGAAGTGATTTGTTCGAACAGGGAATTCAAACGTCCACAGAGCAGACATAGCTGATTGGTCCAGGATCACACTTCTCCCTTCTGTTTCAGTACCAACAAAAGAAATTGCGGGAAAATCTCAGCAGGTCTGGTAGAATCTTGGAATGGAAAACCGAGTTAAGTCTTCAAGAACAGTGACACATATTTCTCCATATCCATCTCCGTCTACCTTTTTATTGAATATCTCCTGACTCTCAACTTTATACTCAGTTTCTTTTTTATTACTCCGTCTCCAAACGTTCACCTAGTTTCAAAATTTAATAGCAGAACTGTTTCATCTCTCACCTCGCCGAGTTATGAGAGGAGGACTTCGAAATGCACGATTAACTCTGTTTCTATTTCCTGAGATACTGGATTGCCAGAGACCAGAAGGCAACAGAGGACAGTTAGAGCTTTCAGCCCATCTGGTCTGCCCGCCATTCGGTCATGACTCATATCGTTCCCAAACCAATTCTCAGCCTTCTATCTGTGACACTTAGCTCCCCTGAATTTAGAATCCAGTCTTTTTCCCACAGTGCGAATGAAACCGACCCAACCGCCTCCACATCTGCCAGCAGCTGTTACACCGTATCTGTGTGTGATCGAGCTCGGTTTCAGGCCCACACAGCAAACACGTCTGTTCTGAGCAATGCAATTCCCGCTGCATGACAGATTTGATCGGGTCTCTGACCCCACGGTTTTTCTGCGATGCTGTCGTTAGCTCCTTCACCACCCACGGCAAGTACCGGTGCTTCAAAATGTGGGGACAAAGAACGATAGGCACAAGAGTTTGTACAGGTTAGGTCGAAAGGGTTATTGTGAACTTCAGTGGAGTCCCTGCTTCAGAGTCTGGGTTTGAATCGCCCAGGCCTGGATAAAATTCCAAGTCAGGAAATGAAGATTTATTTCTCTTCTTGTGGCTAATCTGAATGAAAACCATTTTCTGCTTCCACAGAGAGCACAGACCCGGTTCTGCCAGAAGGAATCCAGTGATTGATTGCTGGAATCTTAGAGTCATAGAGATGTACTGCAGGGAAACAGACCCTTCGTTCAAACCTGTCCTTGCTGACCGGAAATCCCAACCCAATTTGGTCCCTCCTGCCAGCACACGGCCCATCTCCCTCCAAACCCTTCCTACTCATATACCATTTCAAATGCCTCTTAAATGTTGCAATTGTACGAGCCTCGACCACATCCTCTGGCAGCTATGGCAGCACATACACGAATAAATTGTCACTGAAAATCCCCTCTAAGGATCTCGCCTTTCTGAGCTGAAACTATCACGCTGTTCATTCAATGTCGCTGGGTTCAATTCTTCGAACTTCCTCCCTATCGACATCATGGCTGTATCACTGTTTTGAGCGCTTCGAGGACGAAGTAAAGTAACTTACCATCTCAATCTTTTGAGTAATTATGGTTGGGCAGTGAAGCCTATCCCAAAGAGTGACGTGTATCCTCCAGAATTTCGTTTGGAAAAGCTGCAGTTTCCAAGTGGACACCCGAAAGTGGTCCGGAACAAGTGTAAAGTTTCGAAGGGAAAGTAGGATAAACTGAAGGTCAATGATGACTGGGATGAATGAGAACGACAGTGAATGAGGAGCTGTTGGTACAAGGATCAATGTCAGTGCTAATGGTTTCGCCCTTACTGCCCACTGTTAACACCGACTCACACCACTCCTGGTAGGTTCACCACAATTACCCTGGTCTCTTGGTATGAGTTTCCCTCTGTGCATATTCAGGCGGTAAATCGGCCCCGAGAAGTTGAACGCATACTGTTTATCCCGTCAGGTGAAAGAGGTGAAGGCATCAGTTTGAAATCAAAGCAAGAAGAGATTGCCTCTTCCTGCACATTTTCAGTGGACAGTCACCAGCTGTGAACTTCTTTTCTGCACGAGCGGACGTTGATATAAATTCTCATCGAGCAGCTTTATTACAGAAAGGTGGTCCGATTAACTGTGATCAAATACTTCATTAAATGCCCTTATTGATTTGAAGAACAGTGTATGTGGTTTCGTCAGTTAAAGCAAGTGGTAATAACCAGGCGTTAATGGCGTCAAATGCTGTCAAATGTTCTGTACATTGAAAGTTCTTTGTTTAATCTTCTTGTAAAAGCCGTATTGTTTATCCAACATCGCGAAAGTGACGGATCAGCATGCTTCTTGTGTTTGAGCTCAGACCGTTGTCATTTCGTGCTCCCAAGCCCTACCGCCTGATGTGGACCCATTAATCGATGTTCTATCCTGCTAATTCAACGCAGAGTTCTTTCTACTCTGTTCGACAAGGATTTGTCTATCTCTTCTACTATTATTCTCCGTCCGTCTTTTCAATTTTT
Organism: Chiloscyllium plagiosum; assembly: GCF_037043375.1. Lineage (NCBI taxonomy): Eukaryota > Metazoa > Chordata > Chondrichthyes > Orectolobiformes > Hemiscylliidae > Chiloscyllium > Chiloscyllium plagiosum. The sequence continues at coordinate 100,876,072 of NW_028270151.1, forward strand.
TTGGGAATAATGAAGAGACGCAGGAGACACTGCAGACTTGCAGGACAATGTTGTAGTAATAACGCATCCAATGAGATAATGGCTCTCATTGTCTGCTGTCACCATTCATTGATTTTAGGCAAACGGCAATGGCACCATAGAAATCCTATAATTGGAGTGAAACTGCTTTTTTCTGGTCTATTATGAATACTATTTAGAATTGTAAAAGCTCATAACGTTTTGTGTGAACAAATGTCACCTGATCTCAGACCTAAGTAACACAGACATTACTTGGAGACTGTGATCCCAGTTCTACACACTCTGGCCGGAGGGTGGGGGGGGGGGGGGGGGGGATGAGAAAGCCACGGACCAGACTCCGATTTTAACACTTTTCCAAGAGTAGAAATGAAAAATGAGGGATATTCACCAACAGAGAGAGGGAGAATGTAGAAGAGAGTGAGATGGCACAGAGAGACAAAGGGAGGCAAACAGAAATTCTCCATTCACCATGGCTGCTCATCGACATAAAGGAGAAGAATAAGGTAATGAAGGCCTGCCTTTCACCAACTCAGGGCAACAGCAACAGCATTACAGCTAATAAAGGAATTTTGCATTTTTACAGATGACGTCTGTCAGCTAATGAGAGACTCTGGTAATATGCTGTTTCGCGAAGTGAAATTGACAATTACCCAGGCAATAAAACAATAAAAAGCATAAGTAGCCTGAATCTATGATATGATACATTAAATCTCTTTGTCTCCACAGATACTGTCAGGCCTGCAGAGTTTCTCTGTCAATTTCTGTTGTTGATTCAGATTTCCAGGATTCGCACTTCTTTGTTTTATGCTAGTCTGAATCCTGTTTGTGACAATGCTCGATTAATGGCCAGTTCCATACAACATTCGCTGCTTTGGGAAGTTTGTCAACAACATAAACGGTCAGGGGAAATCCCCCATTGCTACAGCGGTGAGAGCACTGAATCCTTAACAATAGACGTCCACGGAAAGTGAAATATGGCGCTGTAAGTTTTCGCAATGAATCCACTTTTACTTATTTCATTTGTGATCATTTTCGTTGCACAACAGTTTCTTTCTTTCTTCTATTTCTGTCAGCTTGGAAAAGGCCTTTCCGCCCATCTGCAGTGCGGGTCATTGGACATTCATCTTTTCGAGTCCAGGAGCGACTATTTCTTGGAGGACCTTCTGCACTGCATCTCGGGTGGGGTGGGTGCGAGGCTGTACCACTATATTCACGTGTCTATAGATACCGGAGAAGGGTCTATCTGTTTCACACCACCAGGCATCCTCATCGCTCTTCTGAATCTTGGTTATTATTACCCTTGCCATGGCACCTCCTTCTTTGATAACAGGAAATCGATATCCCGTGTCAGGTGTACCTGTAACTCAGTGCCAGTAACTGGGTACACAAGGATCTCTGCGTAAATATTTATTGCCTTATTTATAGTCGTCCTGGTTACCAAACGGGCATGGGTGGCATGTAAAGGTCAACTTAACATCCTTGGTTAAGATTACCATCTGCGGTTGTACCCCAGACACTCCTGCCTTCAAGAATCGTCCTGCCATGCAGCCCCATATTTCTATGAATCTGCTAATCACTACTTACACTTATTTGGATCCGGTGTTGCCCGATGTCTCCTCAAGGTCAGCTGCACGTTTGCAATGGCTGGCATGTGTCAACGTGGCTCTTTGGGCGATCTTAACAGCTGTCTGTGTTGTAGGGAGCCCTTGGAACGGTCCCAGCCAGCTCTTCGCCTTCATGCTTTTGCTCCTGAAGTATTTCACCACTATCCAGTCTTCAGGTTCTAGATTGTGCATCTTCCCTTCTGATGATTGGGGTAGTGCTGCCCTTCTTTTGATTCTGTATTTGAGACAGAAGTGTGGAGAGTTTTATACCGTAACATAATATCTCGTCCTCACAGTGGTCTGTTATCTATCTTACAATCGGTCTTGGGCCAATTCCTGTATTAGGCCACCTTCCAAACAAAATCTCAAACGTCCTAAGATTTACTCTTCCTGTCCTTCATATAAATTAGCACAATTGGAAATGCCTTTGTCCATGTCACCTCTAGTTCCTCACAACATTTTGCCAATTTATTTGTAAGGGTAGTTTTCTCTCTCTCCACTGCCCCACCGCTCGCTGGGTGGTAGGCACAATGTTACCTCACCTTTATTCCCAAGTAATCACTGAACTGCTGCAGGGCAATATTTATAAATGGCTTTCCATTGTCGCTGCTTAGCCTTTCAGGGATGCCCCATCTCGGAACTATTTCAGTTAGCAAAGCCTTGGCTACCGCACTGGCATCCTGTTTAGACGTGGGAGCACTTCCACCCCTTGGGAAAACATCAACTATTACCAGATAATGCCTTTTCCCTTCGCTGGGTGTTAGTTCAATAAAGTCCATCTGTAAATGTTCAAAGGGTCTTTGGGATTGGGGGTGTTCTGCCTGATTCATTTGTATTCCCGTCCCCACATTATTAGTGGCACAGATAATACATTATTCACATTATTGTTATGACTAATGAGTAAATCCCTTTCTGTACCAGCGTGCTGAAATATTGTCATACATCCCCACTTTTGACACATGGTCCTTACCGTGTGTTACTTTGGCATAGAAAGGGAATAAAGATCGTGGTAGACAGGGTTTACCATTGGGGCCACACCACACCCATTCCCTCATTCTGCACCTTGCCCTTGTCCATTCACGCTTCTCCTTCGATGTGGCCTGCGACTGTAACTCCCATAAGTCAGCTTTGGATTACAAATATTTGACATACATATGTCAAACTCATCACTTGGCGGCTGATTGGCTGCCGTCCTTGCCACTCAGTCTACATTTTCATTGCCTTGAGAAATTGAATCATAAATTTTCCTGTGGGCTTCACATGTGCATACAGTGATTGATTTAGGCAATCAGACTGCTTTGAGGAGGTCAGAGATCAGGCCATGTTATGTGATTGGCTTTCCAGTGGAGGTCAAGAAGCCCTTGCTTTTCCACAGGGATCCAAAATTATGTACAACCCCGAAAGCATATCTGCTGTCGATGTAAATATTCACTGTTCTTCCTTCGGCCAATTTCCATGCCTCAATCAAGGCAATCAGCTCTGCTGCTTGCGCTGACAGATGAGAAGGAAGTGATCCCGCTTTGACAACCTCGTGGGTAGTTGCTACAACATACCGGACACTGGCCTATCTCTTTGCTTCTGAATGCTGACCTATCCACAATAAAACATCGTTTCCAGATTCTAAATTGGTGAATCCTACACGTCTGGTCTCGGGCTTCAAATGTCATTAATTACAGCGACACTGTCATGTGGGTCTCCGTCTCCTTCTGTGGGGAGAAGACAAGCAGCATTAAGGACGTTATATCGCTTTATTGACATGTTAGGCTTCTCCAATAGCATAGCATTGTATGTGAACCAACGTGCTGCCGACATGTGTGCTGTGGTTTTCTCAGAAAGCAGTAAGGATACTGCATGTGGGACCAGTCGGTTTAATTCAACAAAGCGGACTATGTCCCTGGAAGCTACAACAGCCTTTTCAAATGCAGGCACGACTAGGAGGCATTTATGAAATCCTGCCATTACGGGATCTAAGTTGAGGTGAAAAATAAGCTACTGGCCTCAATTTTCCACACATAATTCTGCATCAGTACAGATGTCATGCAGGCACGCTTCTCATCCACTGTTTGTACAAAAGGCTTGTTTGGATTTGGAATCCCAGTGTCGGTGTAGTTTGGAGTGCCATTTCAATTCAACAAAGGCACGCTCGGCCTCAGGGATCACTGCAACGGACTCTAGCTCTGCAAACCTGAACCATGAGCTATGTCACTTTTGGCACCTAAACGGTTGCGTAATGCGGGTTCACCATTCTAAGTAAGATCACATGACCAAAAAGGATAGCAATTGTTTCTTCATGTGAGGCTTTGAATTTTGCTGGTTTGCTTGAACTCTGTCTTGCCCAATGGCCTTTCCTTGTTCAGATATTAAGTGACGGAAGAACTTCAACTATTGTTCCACAAGTTGTAGTTTTGCGAGACTAGATGACAGAGCTTCGCAAGCCTACCTTTCTCAAATTGTTTCTCTGTTGATGCTGCGATTAAGCATTCACTTACATACTGCAGAAGCGCTGACCCCCCACCCCCGGTTAAAACAAGAGTCTCCAGATTCCTGTGTAGAGCCTCTTTAATTATGGTGGGGACTCACAGTAATCTTGAAAATGTCACGTGAATGTATACTATTTGCCTTTGAATAGAAAAGTGAACCAGGATTTACTGTCGGCGTGTAACGGTACACAAAACAAAGCATTTGCTAAATCCACAATAGAGAGCCATTTACACCCGGTGGAATTTGAGCCAATATAATATAGGGGTTGGGAAAATTTCGGGTGCGCAGAACAACAGCGTTATTGATAGCCTGCAGGTCATGAACAAACCTCAATTCCCCCGATTCACCTGGAATGTTTGCCTTTTTGAACGAAAAAAAGGGTGTTCTCACCATTGATTATTCACGGGGGATTATCACTCCAACCTATAAGAGAGATTGAAAGACTGGAGTAATTCCTTGCACAGCCTCTGGTTTTAACGGCCCTTTTGTTTTGCAAGGCTCTTTTGCTTTGCAAGGACGATACTCAGACTTCGGGGTTATTCTTAAGGATTCGTATGAGCCCCACATCGTGTTTGCCTTATGCCCTAAAATCAGTTGGGACCCTTATTAATCTTGGGTCCGAGACATCTACCATAGGTAAACGCCAGACGACACTCCTGGTGGGGATTACCTGGACTGCCCTGTCTGCCTGAGTTAGCCGATTTAGTATCTTCCTATCCGTCCTTATGACTGCATTGAATCAGATAACCACACCGACCCTGAAGATACAATCTCTCGTTTTTTGTGCCTGTCGTACCCATGGTCGCAAATTCTGACACCTGTCGCTGGATGCCTTCGCCAATGATCCGTGAGGAAAAGAGCCTTCCACATCAAAAAAACAGGGTCTACTTACCGTCACAGATACTTAAAAACGTTTAAAGTGACAGCACATCTGTGATCATTCCAATAAAATTCGCACAATAACAACTGATCTGGTTTAACCAATCTCCTGAACCAATCCTTCTCTTATGATTTGTCAGGACCATCGCGGTGTATGTGTGTTGTGCAGTGCAGCATATCTCCAGCAAGAAAATCGGTGTTAATGGGATTAACATGGCGACTTGCTTCCTGGGTGAATGAATCGCTCACGGAACCTATCGCTCTCTGACATGCATCAGGGGTCGTGATTCGTATTTTCCAGCCTGCACTGTTAAATCTTCTTTTTGTATTTCCTGCAAGCCCGTCGGGGTACTGCGCAAATCCGACCCCAGTCTCACTATGAGATTCCGAGACATCAGATTTAAAGAACAGAATTCCGATAACAGAAATGAGAATTGGAATGTTTCCCCATTACTGGTTTCGCACAATAGGGTGCGGTAAATCTATCTCGTGTCATGACTCCTGAAGCACCCATTAAGTTCAGGAAGCTTCCGTTCATCTTTATTTGCGTCGACTCTCTGAACTGCCTTGATTTATGACCTGAATATGTTGCCCTTGTATCTTCCAAAAAAGTAAGAGGTGCACCTTCCACATATAACATAGATGAAAGCATTGACTTATATGCATCAACGTTGTACTGAAAATATAGTTCACGCTTCGCAAACTCAGTGCTCAGTGTAGAAGTGGGACATGTTTCAGTGCCCATAAGGTGAGTAGTAGAGATGAGCATAAGCGATTATTCGTTGCCAAGCATAAAGCAAAGAAGTTTACCTGTACCTTTGGGGCTGCCCACCTCCACCTCAGCCTTCCTCCATTAGTCACCCTGCTGTCCAGCCTCCAGGGCCGATTGAGGCTGTCTGGGCGTGCACTGCCTCACTCACTGGTCCATTGCTCTGCAAACAAAGCACCCGCCAGATTTACCTCTGCCAGCCCTTCTTTTCACGCAGCACCTCCTTCCAACGGCTGGGCGACCATTTGCATCACAGTCAGCTGAGCTTTATGTGTTTGCTGTTCCATCTTTAATTTTCATTTTTCCTTCTCTTGAGCCAGAAGGTTTTCAGCATGTAGCGCGTGGAGTTCCATTAAATTCAGGTTTCCCGTGTCCCAGGTAATACATTGGCAAGACGCCTCATGTTATGGGCGCCTGATAGCTTTCACATATTCCATTTAAAGTACAATTTGCTTCTTCTTATCAACACTTCAAGGTTAGTGGCCTGAAACATTCGAGTTCCTTTCCAGATAAGGAGTTGTCTTTTTCTAATTCCTTGGCTGTTGATATGGTAGTTTGTTGGCCTTGTAAGTCTGCTATTAGTTCGGTTTAAATATACATAGATTTTCTTTCTGTCTGCAACACTTGCCCTCTGAAAAGTCAGGCCTTTACTGTTTTGTTTCCCTGTGCTTTTATTGGTTTCAAAAGAAATGTTAATTTTCCATTGCAATGGACATCACATAATTTTTTCAGAGGTCGGTGCAACATCGAGGGCCGAAGTGCCTGTACTGCACTGTAACGTTCTATGTTGTAAGATACATTTCCTGCTGGTTTCCGATGTCTCTCCTCACTGTGGAAACTTCCAGACACATCTTCCAGTGATTTGTCTGCACTTCATTCAATCCAGAAAACTGTAGTTTCTGCTGAGAATGTGATCTCTCTCCAATGGAGAGAGGAAAACAGAGTCGGTGACAAAGCTGAGATCACTTAAGTTCTGTCCAGAATCAACAAAATTTAACCCGGTCTTCCAGTGTCCTGTCACTTTAACATTGCATTGTGTACCCAATCCATCATACCAGTCTCTGGTCTGCTGCAGTTCTTCTTCAAGGCACAGCGCAAGCTGGAAGATCGGCAATTCATTTTCTACTGAAAGACCATGCAGATTTCAGGACCCAACATCGAGTTCAATCATTTTGGATCCTGTCCGCCCTCTTCCACATTTTTCACCCACCTACACATCCCATCAGTTCTGAACACGAATCATTGGACTCGAAGCGTTAACTATCCTTTCTCGTCATAGATGGACAAGAGCTGCTGATTTTGTTCAGCCATTTTGGCAATTCTTCAAAGAACATTTCTTCGAAGTAAATTATCTCACACTTTTCCACATTAAAATCCATTTGCCACTTCTGAGGTCACCTCTGCAGATTATCCATGCCCCTCTGTAACCGTCAGCAGATATTGGCACTATTGACAACATCGTCGATTTTAATATCTTCTGCAAATTTACGAATCCATCATTCTGTGCCCTAATCCAGATCATTTATAAAAATGGCAAACAACAGCGGACACAAAAAGGAACTTTGTGGCACACCATCAGTTACTGAACTCCAGGATTATCATTTCCCATGAACTGCCACACTCTGTCTTCTTTCAGCGAGCCAATTTCTGATCCAAACCGCTAAACCATCCTCAATCCCATGACTCTGTATTTCATGCAACAGCCGACAGTGCCTGACTGAAAACCATATCCACTACATCAACCACTTTACTCTCATCCACCTGTTTGCTCACCTTCTCAAAGACCTCAATGAGGTTTGTGAGGCACAACCTGCTATTCATAAAATCGTACTCACTATCCCGAATCAACTTCTTCCTTTTTCGATTATCATAATTCCTATCTCTCATAATCTGTTCCAAAACGTTAGCTGGAAGAAAGCTAAGGATCACTGTTCTAGAATTACCAGCAATGTCTCTACTCCCCTTCGTGAAGAAGGGGACAATATTTGCTGAACTCGGGTCTTCTAGCACTAATGACATAGACACTGACGCAATAAAGCTTATAGTCAAAAGTTCTGCAATCTCCTCCCACGATTCGCAGAGAGTCCTCGGATACATCCCATCAAGTCCAGGGGGCAAACCTATTTTTAGACTTTCATGAATTGCTAACAACTCCTCTTTATGAATGTCAATTTCGTTTATTCTAATAGGTTGCATCTCAATACTCACTTCGACAACATTGTCTTTTTCATTTTTTATATGATAAAAAATACATTCAGCGTCTGTGCTATCCTTGGACACCGCTGACAACTTCGTATTTCTGTTCTTGACAGGCCATAATCATATGCTAGACATTCTTTTATTCTTGAACTATCAATTGAAAGCTTCAGGATTCTTCCTGCCGGACAAAGACTTCTCATGCCTCCTCTTCGCTCGAAGTAGCTCTCTCTTTTGGCCCTTCCTGGTTAGCTTTTAATTCCCAAGCGTCCTACCTCAGCCTTCATATCTCATGTTTACATACGCCCCCTTCTCCTTCTTCTCAAGAGATTCAACTTTTTCAGTAAACCCAGCTCCCTGTGTCAACCTCATATTCCCTGCATGATGCATACATACTTACCAAGGACATGCAGTAGCTTTTCCCTGAACAAGCTCCATATTTCAGGTGTGCACAACCCTTGAAGGTACTTTCCACATGCGGTGCATCTTAACTCTTGCCTAATCGCATCAGAATGGCGTTTCTCCCCGCGATACCTCATGCTCTGCAATAAATACCTATTCCTATCCATCACTAAATAAACATAACCGAATTGTGGTCACTACCAACAAATTGCTCACTTACCTCCAAAGAGAACAGCTGGCTGAGTTCATTACCCAGAAGCAAATCCAATGTGGCTTCGCGTCTTGTTGGCCAGTCTACATGCTGCGTCAGGAAAACCTCCTGCACGCATTGGACAAAAACTGACCGATCCGAGGTGCTGAACCGATAACATGTCCAATCAATATTTGGAAAGTTAATGCTCCCCATAACAACTACCATATTACTTTTGTTCCTATCCATTATCATCTTTGCAATCTTTTCCTCCATATATCTAGAACATTTTTGTGTTGACCTCTCCATTCCTGATTCTAATCTCAGTCCATTCTACCTCAGCAGATTCAGTCGCATCCTCACCAATATCCTTTTTGCTACCAAAATACTGTCCTTGTCGAATAATGCCACATCTCCCCCTCTGAAACGACCCTCCTGTTCTGACTGAAAAATAGAAGCTGAAGTACAAGGAACAACCATTCTCTTCAGTCCTCCGTTCATGTCTCTGAAATGGCCACAACATCGAAGGCCCAGGTAACAACAAATGGCACCTACCCTATCCTAGATGCTTCCGGCGTTGAAGCAAACACACTTCAAGCCACCTTCATCCTTGCCAGTACACTCTTTTAAACCGGAAACGCTATTTATGACAAAACCACTCACAATTACCTGCAAACTGGAGCTACAATTCAGCTTCACACTCCGCGGCTGAATTCGTTCAAACCCTCATGAATAGCTTTGGCAAATTATCCCCTCAGGGTATTGGTACTCTTCTCGTTCAGGTCAAGACCATCCTGTTTGTAAGGGTTCATCGACTCCAGTATGAGCCCCAACAATACAGGTATCAAAATCTCTCCCTCCTGTACCATCCTTGCAACAACATTTTTAAATGCTCTCTCCCTACACGTCACCTCACTACGACGTAGAATGGGCAACAAATCAGAGAGAACTCTGTTTGTTCTAGGTTTACGATGTCACCCTCGATCCCTGAAATTCTGCCATACATCCACATCACTTTTATTACCGATGTTGTTAGTGCATATGTGGACAATAACTTGGGGTTGCCCACCCTCTCCCTTAAGGATCCTGAAAACACGATGCGAGACATCACAAACCCTGGTAGCTGGGAGACAACACAGCAATCATGAGTCTGCCCTATATCCACAGAATCTCAATATGTTACCATCGATATGGAGTCTCCAATAACAAATGCTCTCCTCCTCTCTGGCCCACCCTTCAGATAAAAAGGGACAAACTCTGTGCCAAAGACCTTTCCCCAATGGCTTTCCCCTCGTAAGTCATCCCGCCCAAAAATAACAAATATGGTATGCATGTTACTGAGGGTCACGGCCACAGCAGATGCCTGCACTGTCTGCCTGTTAGCGTTTCGGCTGCCGACTGTATCCCATCGATCTATTTCTTGTACCTGAAGTGTTACTGCCCCTCTATAACTTCGCTCAATTCCACTCAGACTCCCAATGATCTGACATCAAGCTACAATTCCTGAACACAGTTGCTGAGGAGCTGGAGTTGGGTGCACATCCCGCAGATGTGGATATCTGGGACATTATTGAAGACCCTTACATCTCACATTCTACAGAAAGAAATTTCAAAAGTCCGGCAATCCATTCCTAATATTGTCCACATGCACACACTCACATTTTTTTTTATGCAAACATCTATACATGTATATAAAAATGTGTGTGCACTTGCATGTATGCGTGTGCGCATATATATTTAAAAGTTGCAAAAGAAAGTTGATTGAAACGGCATTTATTTTTGAAAATGATTTTGTGGAATATTCTGTCGTTGGGAAATACCTCAGTTACTTACAACCAGCAGAAATACTCCCTGAGTAAATATCCATCTCTCAGTAGAGATACAGAGGTGACGTTTGAAGATGTTGACGTTTCTCATATCGCTGATCCTGTGCTGTGTTAAATTCTGGAAAGGATGTTTAGTTCGTTTCATGTTACTGATTTTGTTGCAACCTCGCACAGGCCATTAAAACAATCCAAAAATTATTAGATTCATCTCATTGGACAATGTTGTCGGCAAAACTGGAACCGAAATGATAAAGATGTATGAAGTACTGCTTTTAAGATTGTAGAATTCAAACAGGAACATTTTTCGAGTCTTGTCACTGGATATTTTGGGGGGAGATGGGTGAGCAGCAAATGGTCTCACTCCCTTCTCTGTGATTGAAGCCAAATTTCCAAGGCAATAGATGAAAATAAATAGTGCATTCCATCGATAGGTCAGTTCCCACTCACTATAGTTTCATTTCGGTTTGATTCTCGTCATCGTATAAAGCGTTAGGTGAGTGGGGAGATCGGGATTCTGATGGTAAGCTGAAACATTGCGATCATTCATCCCACACGGTTGGCATCACTTTATATCATAAACCAATTATGCAGAGGACTGAGCTTATCGACTTCCCTTCAATGCTGAGCTAACAGAAACAGCTCAGTTCTTTTACAATTTATGGAAGTTCACGTAGAACAAGCTGCTAAACTTTTCTTCACAACCAGCACTTGCTACACTTAGTCGTACTCAGTTGGAGGTGATCTGTGGTGTATTTCCAATTAACGTTAACCAATTAGAAATTGTGCAGCTAACGCTTACCCGACCCGGCCGACCAGACTCCCTGTCTTGGTGAAATTCACTCATTATGTTTCTGCACGCATTTTTACAAATACTTTAGAATCAGCTTCTGACGCATTTTTCCTGAAAAATAATCATTTTCGATTTCAATTACTGTAGAAGAAAAAAAAAGTGCTCCAAACTTTTCCTTATCATTCATCGCTGGTTTTGAAGTTCGAAAGTCTAGCTATAGATCCATCTGAATGAAGGATTTTCCCTCCTGTTTACTCTCAGCAAATTCACATCATCAGGGAAACTTCCATAAGGACGCAACTCAGTTTTTCTGGTTTCACGCCACATGATCTATTCATCTGTTCCACCATCCCATGGAACCCCGACTTGTCTTTTCTAATGGCGTGATGCCCCAGTACTTCGTTGGCTTCCTTTCCATTCCATTCAGTCAGCTCCTGCTCCTCACAGAACGAGTTAGGGAACTGGAACTAGATTTAGATGAACTGAGGATTATTCGAGAGGCTGAGAGGGTGATAGATAGAAGCTACAGGGACATAGTTACGCCAGAGAACAGAGGTAGCTGGGTAACAGTAAGAGGTGGGAAGGGGAGGAAGCAGGCAGTGCAGGGATCCCCTGGGTCGTTCCCCTCAACAATAAGTATACCGCTTTGGATACTGTTCGGGGGGACGGCCTAGCAGGGGTAAGCTGCAGTGACCGGGTCTCTGGCACGAGGTCCGGCTCTGAGTCTCAGAAGGGAAAGGGGGAGAGGAGGAGAGCGCTAGTTATAGGAGACTCTTTAGTTAGAGGGGCGGACAGGCGGTTCTGTGGACATGGGCGACACTCTCGGATGGTTTGTTGCCTCCCGGGTGCCAGGGTCCGAGACGTCTCGGACCATGTCTTCAGAATCCTTAAGGGGGAGGGTGTGCAGCCAGAAGTCGCGGTGCACGTTGGCACCAACGACATAGGTAGGACGACGGGTGCGGAGGTCATTCAGGAGCTCAGGGAGTTAGGCTGGAAGCTAAAAACTAGGACGGACGGAGTCGTCATCTCTGGGTTGTTGCCGGTGCCACGTGACAGTGAGGCAAGGAATAGGGAGAGTGTGCATAGAACAGAGAACAATACAGCACAGAACAGGCCCTTCGGCCCACGATGTTATGCCGAACTTCTAACCTCGATTAAGTACCCATCCATGTACCTATCCAAATGCCGCTTAAAGGTCGCCAATGATTCCGACACGACCACTCCCACGGGCAGCGCATTCCATGCCCCCACCACTCTCTGGGTAAAGAACCAACCCCTGACATCTCCCCTATACCTTCCACCCTTCACCTTAAATTTATGTCCCCTTGTAACACTCTGTTGTACCCGGGGAAAAAGTTTCTGACTGTCTACTCTATCTATTCCTCTGATCATCTTATAAACCTCTGTCAAGTCACCCCTCATCCTTCGCCGTTCCAACGAGAAAAGGCCGAGAACTCTCAACCTATCCTCGTACGACTTCCTCTCCATTCCAGGCAACATCCTGATAAATCTTCTCTGCACCCTGTCCAAAGCTTCCACATCTTTCCTAAAGTGAGGCGACCAGAACTGCACACAGTACTCCAACTGTGGCCTAACCAAAGTCCTGTACAGCTGCAACATCACTTCACGACTCTTGAATTCAATCCCTCTGCTAATGAACGATAATACTCCCTAGGCCTTCTTACAAACTCTATCCACCTGAGTGGAAAACCTTCAAAGATCTATGTACATAGACCCCAAGATCCCTCTGTTCCTCCACCTGACTAAGAACCCTACCATTAACCCTGTATTCCGCATTCTTATTTGTTCTTCCAAAATGGACAACCTCACACTTGGCAGGGTTGAACTCCATCTGCCACTCCTCAGCCCAGCTCTGCCTCATATCTAAGTCCCTCTGGAGCCGACAACAGCCCTCCTCACTGTCCACAACTCCACCTATCTTCGTATCATCTGCAAATTTACTGACCCACCCTTCGACTCCCTCCTCTAAGTCATTAATAAAAATTACAAATAGCAGAGGACCCAGAACTGATCCCTGCGGAACTCCACTTGTAACTGGGCTCCAGGCTAAATATTTACCATCTACCACCACTCTCTGCCTTCGACCGGTTAGCCAGTTTTCTATCCAACTGGCCAAATTTCCCTCTATCCCATGCCTCCTGACTTTCCGCATAAGCCTACCATGGGGAACCTTATCAAATGCCTTACTAAAATCCATGTACACTACATCCACTGCTCTACCCTCATCCACATGCTTGGTCACCTCCTCAAAGAATTCAATAAGACTTGTAAGGCAAGACCTACCCTTCACAAATCCGTGCTGGCTGTCCCTAATCAAGCAGTGTCTTTCCAGATACTCATAAATCCTATCCCTCAGTACCCTTTCCATTACTTTGCCTACCACAGAAGTAAGACTAACAGGCCTGTAATTCCCGGGGTTATCCCTATTCCCTTTTTTGAACAGGGTCACAACATTCGCTACTCTCCAGTCCCCTGGTACCACCCCCGTTGCCAGTGAAGACGAGAAGATCATTGCCAACGGTACTGCAATTTCCTCTCTTGCTTCCCACATAATCCTAGGATATATCCCGTCAATCCCGTCTATCCTCAAGTTGTTCAAAATGTCCAACACATCTTCCTTCCTAACAGGTATCTCTTCTAGCTTACCAGTCCATTTCACACTCTCCTCTTCTACAATACGATCCCTCTCGTTCGTAAATACTGAAGAGAAGTACTTGTTCAAGACCTCTCCTATCTCTTCCGACTCAATACACAGTCTCCCACTACTGTCCTTGATCGGACCTACCCGCGTTCTCGTCATTATCAGGTTTCTCACATACGCATAAAATGCCTTGCGGTTATCCTTGATCCTGTCCGCCAACGATTTTTCATGCCCTCTCATAGCTCTCCTAATCCCTTTCTTCAGGTCCCTTCTGGCTATCCTGTATCCCTCCACTGCTCTGTCTGAATCCTGTTTCTTCATCCTTATGTAAGCCTCCTTCTTCCTCTTTACCAGACATTCAACCTCTCTCGTCAACCAAGGCTCCCTCACACGACCATTTCTTTCCTGCCTGATAGGTACATACATATCATGGACACGTCGTATCTGCTCTTTGAAAAAGTTCCACATTTCCACCACATTCTTCCCTGACAGCCTATGTGCAGTTGATCACGTGGCTGCAAGGATGGTGTAGGAGGGAGGACGTCAGGTATTTGGACAATTGGACTGCATTCTGGGGAAGGTGGGACCTGTACAAGAGGATGGGTTGCACCTGAACCAGGAGGGCACCAATATCCTGGGGGGTAGGTTTGCTAGCACTCTTCGGAGGTGTTTAAATTTATTTGGCAGGGGGATGGGATCGGGACTGGTAGTCCAGCAAGCAGGCTAGCTGTTTGTCAGGATGTCCAAGAATGTAGGGAGGCTGTGGAGAAGGTTGCACTGACAGGGAATACTTGTGTACACAGAGATGGGTTCAAGTGTGTATACTTCAACGCAAGGAGTATCAGAAATAATTTGAGTGAACTTAAGGCGTGGATCGGAACCTGGGACTACGATGTTGTGGCCATCACGGAAACGTGGATGGAAGAGGGACAGGAATGGTTGTTGGAGGTTCCTGGTTACAGATGTTTCAGTAAGATTAGGGAGGGTGGTAAAAAAGGAGGGGGTGGCGTTGCTAATTAGAAATGGTATAACGGCTGCAGAAAGGCAGTTCGAGGGGGATCTGCCTTTGGAGGTAGTATGGGCTGAAGTCAGAAATAGGAAAGGTGCAGTCACCTTGTTGGGTGTTTACCAAAGCCCCCCAATAGCAGCAGAGATGTGGAGAAACAGATTGGGAAACAGATTTTGGAAAGGTGCAGAAGCCACAGGGTAGTAGGCATGGGTGATTTCAACTTCCCAAACATTGATTGGAAGCTCTTTAGATCAAGGAGATTGGATGGGGCGGTGTTTGTGCAGTGTGTCCAGGAAGCTTTTCTAACTCAGTATGTAGATTGTCGGCCAGAGGGGAGGCCATATTGGATTTGGTACTTGGTAACGAACCGGGACAAGTGATGGGCTTGTTACTGGGTGAACATTTTGGTGATGGTGAACACAATTCTGTGACTTTCACCTTGGTTATGGAGAGAGTTAGGTGCATGCAACAGATTAGGTTTTACAGTTGGGGGAAGGGTAAATACGATGCTGTAAGACAGGATCTGAGGAGCATAAGTTGGGAGCATTGGCTGTGAGGGAAGGATGTCGTGGAAATGTGGAACTTTTTCAAGGAACAGATACGACGTGTCTTTGATATGTATGTACCTGTCAGGCAGGAAAGAGATGGTCGTGTGAGGGACATTTGGTTGACGAGGGAGGTTGAATGTCTTGTAAATAAGAAGAAGGAGGCTTACATAAGGTTGAGGAAACAATGTTCAGACAGAGCATTGGAGGGATACAGGATTGCCAGAAGGGAGCTGAAGAAAGGGATTAGGAGATCTAAGGGAGGGCATGAAAAATCTTTGGCGGATAGGATCAAGGATAACCCCAAGGCATTTTATGCGTATGTGAGAAACATGAGAATGACGAGAACGAGGGTCGGTCCGATCAAGGACAGTAGTGGGAGACTATGTATTGAGTCGGAAGAGATGGGAGAGGTCTTGAATGAGTACTTTTCTTCAATATTTACAAACGAGAGGGACCGTACTGTTGAAGAGGAGAGTGTGAAACGGACTGGTATGCTAGAAAGATACTTGTTAGGAAGGAAGATGTGTTGGACATTTTGAATAACCTGAGGATAGACAAGTCCCCCGGGCCTGACGGGATATATCCTAGGATTATGTGGGAAGCAAGAGAGGAAATTGCAGTACGGTTGGCAATTATCTTTTCGTCTTCACTGTCAACAGGGGTGGTACCAGGGGACTGGAGAGTGGTGAATGTTGTGCCCCTGTTCAAAAAAGGGAAGAGGGATAACCCCGGGAATTACAGAACAGTTAGTCTTACTTTGGTGGTAGGCAACGTAATGGAAACGGTACTGAGGGATAGGATTTATGAGTATCTGGAAAGACACTGCTTGATTAGGGACAGCCAGCACGGATTTGTGAAGTGTCGGTCTTGCCTTCCAAGTCTTATTGAATTCTTTGAGGAGGTGACCAAGCATGTGGATGGTGTTAGAGCAGTGGATGTAGTATACATGGATTTTAGTAAGGCATTTGATAAGGTTCCCCATGGTAGGCTTATGTGGAAAGTCAGGAGGCATGGGGTAGAGGGAAATGTGGCCACTTGGATAGAAAACTGGCTAACCGGTCGAAGTCAGAGAGTGGGGGTAGATGGTCAATATTCAGCCTGGAGCCCAGTTACAAGTGGTGTTCCGCAGGGATCAGTTCTGGGTCCTCTGCTGTTTGTAATTTTTATTCATGACTTGGATGAGGGAGTCGAAGGGTGGGTCAGTAAATTTGCAGATGATACGAAGATTGGTGGAGTTGTCGATCGTGAGGAGGGCGGTTGTCGGCTGCAAAGGGACTTAGATATGGTGCAGAGCTGGGCTGAGGAGTGGCAGATGGAGTTCAACCCTGCCAAGTGTGAGGTTATCTATTTTGGAAGGACAAATAAGAATGCGAAATACAGGGTTAACGGTAGGGTTTTTAGTAAGGTGGAGGAGCAGAGGGATCTTTGGGTCTATGTTCATAGATCTTTGAAATATGTCACTCAGGTGGATAGAGCTTGTAAGAAAGCCTATGGTGTATTAGTGTTCATTAGCAGAGGGATTGAATTCAAGAGTCGTGAAGTGATGTTACAGCTGTACAGGACATTGATTAGGCCACATTTGGAGTACTGTGTGCAGTTCTGGTCGCCTCACTTTAGGAAAGATGTGGAAGTTTTGGAGAGGGTGCAGAGAAGATTTACCAGGATGTTGCCTGGAATGGAGAATAGGTCGTACGAGGATAGGTTGAAAGTGCAAGGCCTTTTCTCATTGGAATGATGAAGGATGAGGGGTGACTTGATCGAGGTTTATAAGATAGAGTAGATAGAGTAGACAGTCAGAAACGTTTTCCCCGGGTACAACAGAGTGTTACAAGGGGACATAAATTTAAGGTGAAGGGTGGAAGGTATAAGGGGATGTCAGGGGTGGGTTCTTTACCCAAAGAGTGGTGGGGGCATGGAATGCGCTGCCTGTGGGAGTGGCAGAGTCAGAATCATTGGCGAACTTTAAGTGGCAATTGGATAGGTACATGAGTGGGTGCTTAAGCTAGGTCAAATGTTCGGCACAACATCGTGGGCCGAAGGGCCTGTTCTGTGCCGTATTGTTCTATGTTTTATGTTCTGTGTTCTTTCTATGTTCTATGTTCTATACCTCAATTAGGGAAGGTATTGGGATCCTTACCTTCAATTACAAAAATATTATTGTCTCCTGTCCGAGTCTTTTCACCGAATTATTTCAGACTGAACATTTTGAGAATAGATGGATTAAGATGGAGCTATTTGTCAAGAACCTGGCATTCCAGGAGTAATCCCTGAATAGGTGTTGTGTCTTAATGCACCATTGTCAGCACAGGACAGTGTGAAGCAGCTTCAGAATGTAAACGCGCATGTTCTTGATGGATTTCCGAGTGAATTTTATAAATAATTTATAAACCTATTGTCAGGGCTGATGTTTAACTTGTTCCGTCTCTCATACAGTCACAAACCCCTTCCTCCATCCTTAAGAGAAGCTCATATCTCTCTGATGCTGAAGAAAGGAAGACCCTGGAGGATTGTGCTTCTTACACGCCAATCTCACTATTAAATGTTGGTCTCAAAATCCTGTCTGAGATCCGTGCATTAAGGTGGAAACTTTGCTGCCTTCCGTCACCAAAGAGGACCAAACAGGCTGAAGAAAGGGACGCAGATCTTCCTACAATGTGAAGAGTTTACTCAATATGATCCAAGAGTGTCAACATCAATCTGTCCAGGGATTATTGATTTCTTTAGATGAGAGAAGGCATTTGATTGCGTTGAGTGGCTGGATCTCTTCTGTACATTAGAATCGTTTGGTCTACGCAAAGTTTTTATCAAGTTGGTGAGGGTCCTTTCCAGCGATCCTCTGGCTGCGGTTCTCACTAATGGTGTGGCCAATCAGTAATATCAATATTTCTCCAGGCAGCCACAAAGGTTGACACCTTTCGCCATTCTTGTTTACGTTGGGGATTGAGCCACTGGCGGAGGCCATCCGTAAGGATGCCAATATATCTGCCCGAGAGGTGGGATCGAAGTCTCGAAAGATTACATTGTATGCAGATGAGGGTTTTCGTCAAATCCCGCAACTTCGGTAGTTATGTGATGCAATGCATTGATTCGTTTGTTGCCTTTCCAGGCGAGAAGATTAATTTTACAAAGTTGGAGGCCATGCCTATGGGAGGTCTTAGGGAAATACCTCATACTGAGGGCATATCCTGGTTTCCTTTTAAATGGTCACGGGGGTGGTTCCCCTATTTCAGTATATTCATTACATCTGTATTTGATCATTTATTTAACGTGAACTATGTCCATTTGTTTGACAAAATTAAACAAGACCTTCAAAGATGGGAGGCATTTCCAATATCCTGGCTCGGTCAGATAGCGGTTATTAAAATGAATGTCCTTCTTCATTTCCTACACCCAGTTCAAATGCTTTCAATGATGTTTACTAGAAGGTATTTCGGAAACATAATGGCTGGTTTAGCTCTTTTATTTGGAACCATAAGCGATTCCTTATCTAGCTAACAAAATTGCAACTGCCCCACAGATTGTGAGGAGTAGGTCTCCCCGATTAAAAGCAATCAATTAAGTTTTTTCATCATATGTTAGTGCCTGGGCCGCTGAGGTCTCAGCATCAATATGGCTCGACATTGAGCCCTCTCAGACAAAGTGAACCCTTATTAGTCTGTTGTTATTAGATAAAATGACAACATTTATGGAATATTGTCATAAAATAATGATTATCAATACTGTTAAAACTTGAAGGACAATGCGTCAGATCGAGGCAATACAGCCAAAACCATGTTTCTTACCTCCATAATTGGTGTACCGGGGATAATGGATTCCAGGTTTAAACTGTGGGCAAGGAGTGGGATATCTTGTTTGGGTGATTTAGAATTAGTAGTATCCCTACAGTGTGGAAACAGGTCCTTGGGCCCAGCAAGTCCACTTCGACCCTCTGAAGAGTAACCTACCCAGACCCATTCACCTACCATCTTATATTTACCCTAATTAATGCCCCAACTTACAGATCCTGGAACACTATGAGCAATTGAGCAATGGCCAAGTCATCTCACATGCACATGTTTGTGACTGTGGGAAGAAACCTACGCAGACACAGTTGAGAATATACTAACTCCACACAGCCAGTCACCCAAGGCTGTAACCAGACTTGTGACCCTGGTGCGATGAGTAAGCAGTGCAAACCACCGAGCCAAAACGTGTTACTTGAAGGAGAAAAAAATTATACTGTTTGATCAAATAACTCGTAAGTATGGATTACCTAGTAGAGACTTCTTCTGTTTTTTTCCAGATGAGAGATTTGATTAAAAAACACAATTTTAAAAGACAATTATAGATCCGATACAGAGAAGCAGGTGATTATTGTAAAGAATACGCTCTCTGTCAGTACCCTTTACCATTTGTTGGAGAGTGTCCCCGCAGACAAGACTGTGCAGCTTCGTGACGTCTGTGCGAGAGAGTTGGGGCTTTAGATCTCTTCGGAGACATGGGAAGATATTTGTGAAAATGTTCGAAGGATTTTGATCTGAAATAGGACCCATTCCATGCAGTTGAAAATTCTTCACAGGGTCTACCTGACCCCAGATTTTCTCTCAAAATTCAAAGTGGGATTATCTTCAGCGTGTCCTCAATGCCAAATGACTACAGGCACTCTTACTCATTGCGTGTGGTCCTGCTGCAGGCTTCGTATATATTGGTGCACTGTGTTCAGTGTGGTAGAGTGGGTCTTGGGGAGCGAATTGGAGGTGGACCTGGTTTCTCTTTTCCTGGGCCTGCCCAGAGTATCTTACACAGATGCACATGGGAAAAAAAATATATCCTTACTTTCTGCGCTAGGGAAAGTATTATGTTGTGTTGTATGTCTGAAAACTCCCCGGGTCTGTTGGGACTTTGTAAGCTCATCATGGAGAATATCCCTTTGGACTTTCCCACCAGCATGGTGCACCAAAAAAACAGAGATCAATACAAGTCATAGAGTCATAGAGTCATAGAAATGTACAGCATGGAAACAGTCCCTTTGGTCCAACCCGTCCATGCCGGCCAGATATCACAAACCAATCTAGTCCCACCTGCCAGCACCTGGCCCCTATCCATCCAAACCCTTCCTATTCATATACCCATCCAAATGCTTCTTAAATGTTGCACTTGTGTCAGCCTCCCCGACATCACCTGGCATTTCATTTCATACACGTACCATTCTCTGTGTGAAATAGTTGCCCCGTAGTTCTCTATCATATCTTTCCCCTCTCACCCGAAACTTATACCTTATCGTTCTGACTCCCCGACCCCAGGGAAAAGACTTTACCTATTTACCCTGTCCATGCCACTCATAATTTTGTAAAACTCTATTATGTCAGCACTCAGCCTCCGACACTCCTGGGAAAACAGCCCCAGCCTGTTCAGCCTCTCTCTATAACTCAAATCCTCCAACGCTGGCAACATCCTTGAAATCTTTTCTGAACCCTTTCAAGTTTCACAACATCTTTCCGATAGGAAGGAGACCAGAATTGCACGCAATATTCCAACGCTGGTCTAACTAGTGTCCTGTACAGCCGCAACATGATCTTACAACCCTGTACTCTATACTCTGAGCAATAAAGGAAACGCCTTCATCACTATCCTATCTACCTGCAACTCCCCTTTCAAGGAGCTATGAACCTGCACTCCAAGGTCTCTTTGTTCAGCAACACTCCCTGCGACCTCACCATTAAGTGTATAAGTCCTGCTGAGATTTTTTTCCCCAAAATGCAGCACCTCACATTTATCTGAATTAAAATTCATCTGCCACTTCTAAGCCAATTGCCTATTTGGTCAATCTGAGGTGACCTTCTTCGCTCTCTACTGCACCTCCAATTTTGGTGTCATCTACAAACTTACGAATTGTATCTCTTATGCTTGCATCCAAATCATTTATGTCAATGACAAAAAGTAGTGAATCCAGCACTGATCCTTGTGGCACTGCACTTGTCACAGGCCTCCAGTCTGAAAAACAACCCTCCACCACCACCGTCTGTCTTCTACCTTTGAGCCAGTTCTGTATCCAAATGGCTAGTTCTCCATGTATTCCATGAGATCGAACCATACCATTCAGTCTCCCATGGGGAACCTCATCAAAACCCTTACTGATGTCCATATAGATCACATCTACACCTCTGTCCTAATCAATCATCTTGGTTACTTCCTCAAACAACTGAATCAAGTTTGTGAGACATGATTACTCACGCACAAAGCTATGTTGACTATCTCTAATCAGTCCTTGCCTTTCCAAATACATGCACATCCTGTCCCTCACGATTCCCTCCAACAACTTGCCCATCACCAACGTCAGGCTCACTGGTCTATAGTTCCCTGGCTTGTACTTAACACCCTTCTTATACAATAGCACAACATTAGCGAACCTCCAGTCTTCCAGCACCTCACCTGTGACTATCCATATTACAAATATCTCAGCAAGAGGCCCAGGAATCACTTCTCTAGCTTCCCACAGAGTTCTAGGGTACACCTGATCAGGTCCTGGGGATTTATCCACCTTTACCCGTTTCAAGACATCCAGCACTTCCTCCTCTGTAATATTGACATTTTGCAAGGTGTCGCCATCTATTTCGCTACATTTTATATCTTCCATCTCATTTTCCACAGTAAATACTGATGCACAATAGTCCTTTAGTATCTCCCTCATCCTTCCTGTGCTAGGAAAAATATTCTGAAGTTTTGGATGTCTGAAAATCCCCCGGGTCTGTTGGGTGGTTGTAAGCTCATCATGGAGAATATCCCTTTGGACATTCTCACCAGTATGGTGCACCGGAAAGCAGAGATTTATATAAGGTATGGGAACCCTTTTTGGATTACCGCGATACAGGTGTACCTGCCACTCTAAAAAGGGCTTTTATATAGCCATAACGATTTTGTCTAATGAATCACATATTAGGAATTATGAACGTATGAATGTGTATCAGTTCATGCTCTCGAAGAACGAGAGCTATCACTTTGTTATGCTGAGCCATATTATTTATTTATTACTTATTGTTTATTTTTGTTTTTCTTCTGTCCGTTTAGAGACTTTAACTTATTTTATATATACATGCACATGGGTGTAATTGTGTCCAGTTATTTGAGTTGTTTTGTTATTGCGATAATATAATTATAATAATAATATATTTTTCAATAAATTATTTTGCTCATAAGTTAAAATGCTAACATTGATAGATTAGAGTCCCAAATATCTATCATTAGAGAGACCACTCATGGTGGTTTACGTTGAAGGTCACCACACGGGTGATGGGGTGAGGTTGAGAGAGCATCCCCTTCATGGCAACCTCTGTCAGTGTGGGGAATTGAACCTGCACTGGTGACCTCCCTCTGCATCACAAACCAACCATCCAGCCATCTGAGTGGGAGACTGTGTAACTACTACACATAGAATCAGCCGCAGAAAAAAGGGCAAGAGAAATTTTAATGACAAGGAAAAAGGTGTATTTGAGACAAAAATGCTCTGTGCTAGAAATTGTATTTTATAATGAGACAAATGTTTGGAAGCTGTCTTTGGCTGAATACAATAAGGTGAGACAAGTGAAATAACCAGAATGACTAATTGTGATTGGATACCGATTACCATAAAATAAGTGCATGTTTTTGAATGGTCTGTGGAAAGCATGCTGATTGTTGCATGAATTTATAAATCAGATGAAATATATTGTAAGGAGAATCCATCTCCATGGGAAATGTCTTCCGAACACATGCTAGAAGAAACCCGGGGTATGAAGTGACTGAGAATCGTCTGCTCAGTAACAGGAAGCTGGCGGTTGAATGACTGAAACTTCCTGTAACATGGAGCTGAGAAAACGATCAGAACACCCCCAAACGAATTGAACGTTGGAACATATTTGAAGTACTGAATGGCCTCATGGTGGATTTTAATTGCGTGTGACTTGAAAAACGTACATCTCTACTCCATCCTCTTACGTGTTACACACTGGGGCACAGCCGTTTTCCTGAAACTGGGAATAGGTTGGAACAATACTGGAACATTCCATAATTAGGATTCCCCAGAATATTCTATAACTATGTGGGGGGCATTAGAAAGGCAAGACAGAAAGAGAGGGAAGGTGCTGCATGCAGTAGTGAGAGTGGTGGAGCATGAGCCTTGTTGGGGGATTGGTGCTATAACAGGTATACAGTGAGTGTGAGGGAGCAGAGTATACAAATGTGTGTATGTGAGAGAGAGAATGTGTGAACTCACCAGTGTACTCTGGGACAGTGTGTCCCAGAGAGTGTCACAGTGCGTCTCAGAGAGGCGCAGAGAGTGACATAGTGTGTTCCAGTGTGACAGATAGAGTCACAGAGTGCCACAAAGTGTCACAGTGTGTCTCAGAGAGAGTCAGAGAGTGTCACAGTGTGTCTCAGACAGTGTCAGAGAGTGCCACAGAGAGTTTTAGAGAGAGTGAGAGAGGGTCACAGTGTGTCTCAGAGAGGGACAGAGAGCGACATAGTGTTTAGATTTTTAGATTAGATTAGATTACGTTACAGTGTGGAAACAGGCCCAACAGGTCCACACCGACCCGCCGAAGAGCAACCCACCCATACCCCTACATTTACCCCTTACCTGACACTAGGGTCAATTTAGCCTGGCCAATTCACCTAACCTGCACATTTTTGGAATGTGGGAGGAAACCGGACCACCCGGAGGAAACCCACACAGACACGGGGAGAAAGAGTGTTCCAGTGTGGAAGATAGAGTCACAGAGTGTCACAGAGTGTCTCAGAGAGTGTCACAGTGTGTCTCAAACAGTGTCATAGAGTGCCACAGAGAGTTTCAGAGAGAGTCAGAGAGGGTCACAGTGTGTCTCAAACAATCTGTCAGCGAGTGCCACAGTGTGTTTCAGAGAGAATCCGAGAGTGTTACATTGTGTCTGAGAGAGTGTCAGAGAGAATCAGAGAGTGTCACAGTGTGTCTAAGAGAGTTGCAGAGAGAGTCAGATAGTGTCACTTTGTGTCTCAGTGAGTGTCACAGTATGTCTCAGAGAGTCAGGGAGAGTCGGAAAGTGTCATTGTCGGTGTCAGAGAGTGTGTTACCGTCTGTCAGAGAGTGTCACAGAGTGTTTCAGATGTGCTAGAAAGCGTTACAGTATGTCACAGAGAGTGTCGGAGAGTGTCACAGTGTGTCTCAGAGAGCGTCACAGTGTGTTGGAGAGTATCAGAGAGTGCCACAGTGTGTCTCTGCCTGTGTCAGAGATTGTCACAGTGATTTTAATCCCAGTGTTTATAATGCAGAATTTATATCAATCTCTATCATGATTGTTTTAGATCTTTATTTCCATCGCAGTTGGGAGGGAGAGAGGGAGGGAAGCAGCTCACAGCACCATCCAAGCTGACAGCACCATCAACACACACAACTTAATCCCACCCCACCCCCCCCCCCCCCCCCACCCCCACGACATACACACACACACAATGCTGGGATGGACAGAAAGAGAGCAGGAAGGAGATTGATTCCAATTTCAATGTATCTTCTTGAAAAACAACGTTGCAAAAACATGCAACAGTGGTGCACACGAACTTAGATTCTGACACGAACACACATAACACATGCACAAGAGATATGCACGTGGATATGGACATTTACACACACACGCACGAACAAACCCCCCACGTACAGGCACAGATAATGTATTTAATACAGAGATATAACATTTTTATTAATAAGTGATCAATGGTCAGTTGGAGAAGGCAGGAGAATGGAGTTGAGAAATATTTCAGCGGTGATCAATTGCCATGGCAGATTAGATGGGATGAATGATCTAATTCTGCTCCAGTGTCTCATGCTGATATGATCTTTCGGTGCCTGGGATTGTCTTCCCGCAATTTCAGTGGAGACTCAAATTGGTGAGTATGTGATTTACGAGTGTTAATGGCAACAAAGACAGGTTTCAAGGACTGAATGGCCAATATCTGTTCCTAATTATCATCCATTTTCATCTCAAAAGATTGGCGATTGGTTTTAGGGTAACACATTTTGAGACTAAGGGCCTTCCCATTTCAGACTGAGACAGGGATGTTCCTTTCTCTTTAAGGTTCTGTGATCTGTGGCGTTCTCATGCCGAAGTAACAGTTACTGAAAACGCTCAAGATTGGGTATCATAGAACTTTGATGAACAAGATAATCTATGTTTATTGGGAACAGAGAGGAAAGGGGTGTTTAGTTATAATCACATCACCAATACACATTCTGAATGGTGCAGCAGGCACGACGGGCTGAATGGCCAGCTGCTGCTCCTGCCTCATGTGTTGTTCTCGTATGCACTCTGTAATATTACAGAGATAAAGGACGATCCCATTCAGCCAGTCATCAACATTATAATGAGACAGGAGGAGACCATTCTGCCCTCTCAGGATTTACACACGAACAGCTTGATGTCATTCAGCCTGCTAAGTACATCACACAATGACCCAAACCCGGACTTCAAACCCACCACAGCAGATGGTGGAATTTGAATTCAATAAAATTGTTGGAATTAGCAATCTAATGAAATATTGATTGCTGTCAAAACTAAAAAAAAACCCTGGCTCACTAGTGTCCTCCACAGAAGGAAACTTGCTATCTTCACTGGTCTGACTTACATGTTACTCCAGACCCTCAGAAATGGCAGACTCTCAAATGCCCTTTGCAATGGCCAAGCCAGCCATTCAGATATAATACTGCAAGTTCTCAAAGAAGTGAAACCAGACAGACCTGAGCACTGGCAGCTGACAGCACATCGAAGTGCATGGGTGAGAAAGGCAGTTCCCCAACTGCTTCTCGAGAGCAACTCGGAAAGGGAAATAAATGCTGGCCCAGCCACCAACACCGATGTCCCATTAATGAATGAAAGATATCCACACTCAGTAAAGAGAGATAGAGGGGTCAGACGTTACCTGAAACAGTGACTTGAATATATACCTACATGTGCATGATACTCAGCAATATGGGAAAATGTGAAAAATACATGAAGATAAGAGTCAATGTCCCGTCCTCTACTCGGTCCGACAGTTCACACTTCTTCATCCTCCTCTGATTCCATTTCCCAAAGAGTATGTCAAGATTTCCAAAGCTGGAGCCTAAATTATATCGTTTTCTTCTTAAACATTTTTCCAACTGCTAACTGACAATATTTTCACAGTATCTCTTCACAATCCTCTGGCTTGCACCATGTCCAGGGATGAGAAGTCCCGTTTGGTGGAGAGATTCCTGAGGCTGGTGAGTTTCATTTTGGAACAAAGTGAACAAAGATGGTTAAGTGGCATTTTCCTGCGGTTGTTTGCAATGATGGGAGAGGGAGCGGTGGGAAATGAGCACTTTGACGAGCAGGAGGAAGTGTTGCCACTGACCCGAGTCAGAGAACAGAGGACAGGGATTAAAGGAATCTAATGAAAAGCAGCACTTCTGTTTAGGAAGTTCAATAACAACTGCAGAAACCCGATGTGTCGAGCAGTGTATCTGGAAAGAGAAACAGAGATAATGTTTTAAATATGGTACATTTCTGATGAAGAACTCGAGTTTCCCAAGTCTAATCAAATTACCGGACTAGTTTGTAAAATAGGTTTTCTGAACTTTGAGCGAAAATTGTTCCAGCAGGAAAGCATTCATAACGTAGTCAGTAGGATTCGAACCTACGTGGGGAAACCCCAATGGATTTCTAATCCATCGCCTTAACCACTCGGCCATGACTACATACAGCGCAGCAGGGTTGAGCATTGATCAAATCAGCCGTGATCTCATTGAAAGCTCTGGCTGACTGATGAGCGAAATGCTTCCATCTCCTTTCATACCTTTGCTGTCATTTGTAAGGTGCGAGACACCAATGTAAAAGAAGAAAAGCACAAAGGTAGGAAAAAATATTTGCAGCCAAACTGAGTCAAAATTATTTATTGAAAGGAAAATCACACTTGGCAATTTGCTAGATCTCTTTGCGAACATGACCAGCAGAGGTAAGCAAGGGAGCTATTGATCTGAGTATTCTTGGACCTGAAGCAAACAAAGGTAAGTGACATATTCATTTCTTTTTCTGGCGAACGAAATGTTCTTTCCTGATGGTTACAATGAAAGAGATGGTTCCCAATAAAAGACAAAGATTAAGTCGCATCTAGATATATTCCAATGTGACACGATTCATTTTCAGTCCCTAATTACCCCAGAGATGGAGGGGTGAGTTACTTTTCTTCAATCTTCAACTCCTCAGCATGGAGGTACAGACATGAAACCGCTAGAGATGGAGTTCTTGAATTGGGAACTAGCGACACTGAAGGAACTAGGCAAAAGTGAGGACTGCAGATGCTGGAAACCAGATTTTAGATCAGAGTGATGCTGGAAAAGCACAGCAGGTCAGGCAGCATCCGAAGAGCAGGCAAGTAGACCTTTCTGTTGCCAGTCCTGCTGCGTTCCGCAAAGAATTTTCGTTTTTTGATCAGATTTCCAGAAACTGCAGCTATTTGTTTTATGTTAACCTTCATAATGTTTTGGACAAAACCAATGACATGCCAGCATCGGATAAATCGGCAGAAGTACTGGTACACCGATATGTTTGCTGAACAATGCAACCATTCCATGAGCGGGAATACGATCCGGGCCACGGTGCTGAGAGTACCGAATCCTCACAAGTAAATAACAAGACAAAGCGATAAATACTATAGTATTTGATGTAAATAAAACACCCTTTCTGAACATTTCCGTTGCAGATTGTGGGAAAACGCCATTCCGTCCGTGTGCATTGCGGCTAATCAGAGAGCCATCTGTTTTTAGATTAGATTACTTACAGTGTGGAAACAGGCCCTTCGGCCCAACAAGTCCACACCGACCCCCCGAAGTGCAACCCACCCATACCCCTGCATCTACCCCTTAACTAACACTATGGACAATTTAGCATGGACAATTCACCTGACCTGCACATCTTTGAACTGTGGGAGGAAACCGGAGCACCCGGAGGAAACCCACACAGACACGGGGAGAACGTGCAAACTCCACACAGTCAGTCGCCTGAGGCGGGAATTGAACCCAGGTCTCGGGCGCTGTGAGGCAGCAGCGCTAACCACTGTGCCACTGTTCTAGTCGCAGTTTCCAACTTTGGCCCAAAGTCTCGTGTGTTCTAATGGTTCAAGGGCAAATTTCAATGAGGTTATCCTATGTTCTTAAATGGCACAATAACGGGGCAAAAGTATGACACTTCCACAACGAATTGTAAGCCTTTTGAGGAACTCATGCTCATTTTCACCCACAGAGGGAGACACACAGTAAGATACCCCCAAACTGACGGAGGTGTCCGTTGTGGAGAGCTGGAATTTGATATGGACAACAGGACAAATGCAAGTTTTAAATGAGAAAGCACAGAGGCGACGTCCCGCAAGGGCTTCACAGCGGAGCGTCAACGTAGACGACAGTCAAAGCAAAACATTCCGCTCGAGCCAGGTAGGACTCGAACCTACAATCTTCAGACCCGAAGTCAGACGCGTTATCCATTATGCCACTGGCCCAAGAGACGTGCCAAGCGTTGGCAGAATGTCGATATGTAATGCCATGGACTTTCACGGAATCAGAATGAAAAAGGTGAACAAGCAGCGAAGGTAATCACCAACACTGCTTCACTTCGAAGTTTCCAATTTTTGAAGCAGAGCCTTTCACTGGCAAAGGAGAAACATTTGTCCTCAGCTGCCTGCTTCAGGGTCGCCTCCTTCTCTGCTGGAAGTTTCCATCGTTTTATTCACAGTCACGACGCGATTTCATGATCCACTCCAGTGAAAAAGTGTCATGGTGTCGTCCAAGCAAGACCCTGCAGACCCTCCGGTCATTTCGAGCTCTGGATGTGGAATTAGACGAGATGCGTGACACCTTTTATTGGCGCTGCCACTTCACTGCAAATTAGCGGCTCAAAACGAGCCGTTGTTAGCATCAGCTTGATTTGTACCTACCTGCAGTGCATTTGCTAAACAACATCAGATAGATCCCATCCGGCCCAGCTGACTTATCTATTTTCACACTCTGCAGTATTTCACCTGCTGAGAGTACCGAATCCTCACAAGTAAATCCTCACAAGAACATTTTCGTTGCAGATTATTTTCAACTTGTCTTCGAAGGTTTACAAAGTGGGAAAAGGCCATTCCGCCCATTGTTCATTGCGGCGAATCAGAGAGCCATCTAGTCTAGTCGCAGTTTCCAAATTTGGCCCAAAGTCTGGTCATGGTGTCATGCAGAAACTCAGCGAGTTCACTCAGACATTTTTGTGTGTGCAGAATGATTTGCCACAGTTAACGCAAATTCAATGGCATCCGAATGGGTATATAGACAGGAAGCGTTCGGAGATATAAGGAACACATTTTGGCAAACATGGTTCAATTAATTTCGGTTATCTGTTCAGCAGGGACAGGTTCGATAGTAGGGTCTTTTTCCGTGCTCGGCATCTTTGGTGTGCTCCCGCAGCTGACACCAGTTTTATTGGACCATTTGCAAAAAATGCACTCTGTTTGTTATGCAGTCAGCGCGTTTGTCTATATTTCTGGAGGGTGGATGGGACGAGTTGACCCAGCAATGAGGGTCTTTCCGGACTTTTGCTGCCAATGACCATTCGTTTGGCACCTTCCCAACTTTGCCATCAAAGAGTTTGACTGAAGAATAATTCCGCAAGGATAATGTTACCCCCCTCAGCTCTCCAACGAATCCAGAAACTGACAGCTCTTCATGTGGAACAGAAGCAAAACAGAAAGGGTGGACCATTGTCAGACACACCGAAGCATTCATGCTGCCTTTGCTGCAGTGCAAGCCGATTATGTCATGAACTGCTCAGAGAAATAGCAGCGAAGCAATTCAGGACAACCTGGAGATTTAGTGCATTGCCAAGTCACAGGAAGTGCTCAACAAACATAAAACAAAACGGAACAGCAATAATCCATGAAAAATGAAGTTTACCAATTGCACTCGTGATGAAATTAGGTCAACAACGCGCTGATGACTAAATCTGATCGAGAGGACCAACCACCAGCCCCCTTCACCAGGACAGTAATGAAGGAAATGCGAGAAATACAAAAAACATGTCTCATCGCCACTGCAACAACAAAACCGGCGAGCAGATACAATGTAGAATCTGGTTTCATATCAGCAATGAAATGGTAATATCCATTCACTTTCAGTGAAAACGGTGAACAAAGGAAATTGTCTGAAATATGAATACCCAGCGCAGGCTACTTGGTTCCCCGATTATACTGCTGCACAGACTTTCATATTTAAAGGTACCTTTCAAAGAGAGTGTTTGTGGCTGTCCATATGACAATGGAAATTGTTGCCCTCGCTCTCACTGTCATTATTGATCGTGTTGGATTTGGCATCCTCACCTTGTACGCGGGAGTTCAGTGTACAATTCTCTGCTGTGAAAAATCGGAGTGCTTTGGAGCAGAAAGATGCGAAGCTCGTGTGCTTCATGGAGATGTTGTTGGAACGTTTTGCGGTGCTGGGAAGTGGGATCCTCACAGTTCTGGGTAACATCCTTGGGGTTGCAGAGCTTGTTGTGAAGCCTCCTGTCCTGTGGCGGTTGGAATTGATTTCGTTTCATTGCCGCTGGGTCCGCTTGTTGGTATTGCAGATTGTATCCTGATCAATGTGTTTATTGATGGAATCCATGGATGGGTGCCCTGCTTCTAGAAATCCTCTGGCTGCTTTCTGATTGCCCTCTCCTATTACTGTTGCGCTGCTCTCGAGGATGCTTGCTGTCTGTACGTATAGCTACTCGGGACAGCTGGCCGTGGCAATTAGTGACGGCCACACAAATTCTTTGCCAAGAATATGTATCCCACAACTGCATTCCCAGATGTCTGGCACACTAAATTGTCAACAAGGATATGCCATAAAGCAATTGAAACAAAATGCTTCCCTTTATTAAAATAAATTTCTAGAAACTGATAGCCAGACTCTTCTGAACACACGGATTTAGGACAGCACATCACCCAACAGCCTCGCTGAGGGAAAGCTCAGCAGAAAACAATATCCAATGCCCAACTTGAGCAGGACAAATGTGGTTGTCAAGATTCCACGCAGGGACTGCACGAAACACTATATCGGAGAAACAGTCGGACAACTCGCGAGATGCAATCATGAACTTCGGCCAGCCCGTATACGCCACGGGCAGATGTTCTTGTAGTTGCATGTAGGGAATTGAGTATTTCTGATTCAGGGGCTTGGACCGTCTGCAGCACTGGATAATTCATTGTGTTGTAATTACTGTTGGAACATATGTAAAACTCGATTGCGCATTGAGATGTACATCCAAAATATTAGCCGAGAGAAGGAATTTGGTGATTTTCCTGGTGCTGTTCCTGTCATGCCCTCTGAAACTGGACTTATTGTGTGCTTCCTGACGGTTCGGTGCATGCTTCCGTGATCGTATTTTGGGCAGAAACCTGCGTTTTAGCTTCAATAACGTGCGTTTGCAAACCTGGTACAACTCCCTGTATTTTGTTATCTCTTATTGTGTGAAATTGCAACACGGCAAATTATTAATTTACATTGGAAAGTGACAAACGGAGGCGTGTGAAATGCCAAGGTATTAGTGACATTTATCAATTGGTTGCATATTACCTTGATTCAGGAGATAAGGATGTAAAACGTGTTTGTGTAGAAATGAGGACCAGTGAGGGAAGAAGTCATCCGCAGGTGTAGTTTCCAAGTGCACTCGCAGTAACCACAACGTACAGAAAAAAATACTACATGTGAGTGATAAAAGATGGCAATAGTTACGGGTGATCTTAGCTTCCCATCTCCCACTCACGGTTCAATGGTAAAAAAAAAGTTTGGATGACAATAATCAATAAATCATATCTGTCCCAGAGAACAACGCGAGCCATATTTTGGTCATCGATTAGTTTACAGCTGACTTAGTCTCTGTCTTTTCTTGGAAACCATCTCTCTTGTTGTGACCATCAGGAAAGATATTACATTTGACATAAAGAAAATGAATATTATGTCACTAACCTTTGTTTGTTTCATGCCCAAGTACAATCAGACGACCTTGATCAACTCCGTTCGTCATGCTAGCAAAGAAATCTGGAAACATGCCAAGTGTGATTTTTCGCTCAATAACTAATTTTGATTCAGTTTGATTGCAACCACCTCTCCCTAAAGTTGTGCTTTTCTTCTTTTAAAATGGTGTCCGGTATCTTCCAAATGCCGGCAAAGATATGAGTGCAGATGGAAGCAATTTAGCCTATCAAGTCTGCGACAACATTCAATGAGATCATGGCTGATTTGGTTAATTCTCAACCCCCGTTTTTATCCTCATCTCCATGATGCTCCATGTCTGTCTATCACAGCCTTGAATACACCTCACCTTCACAGCCCTCTGTTGTTAGGAAACCCACAGATTTGCTAACCTCTGAAAGAGTGAATATCCTCCTTATCATTTTCTTAAATGTTTGATCCCTTCAGCTGTGAGAACGCACTCTCGTCCCAATTTCTCGGGGGTGTACATCAGAGCAGAATAAGCCCCTGAAGATAGGTCTGCATTCTCCAGTGCCGCTCCGTATATTTGAAACATTTTCATATTTTGACCTCTGATTAAAAATAGTAGACCTAATTTGCACATCAGATTTGCCAGTGGTGAATTTTTTTCAAGAAGACTTCAATGAGCGTAATTCTACTGGCAGTGAATAGGGCCAGACAAATTAGATTACTTACAGTGGGGAAACAGGCCCTTTGGGCCAATAAGTCCACACCGCCGCGCCACCCACACATACATACATTTACCCCTTACTTAACACTACGGGCAATTTAGCATGGCCAATTCGCCTGACCTGACCATCTTTGGACTGTGGGAGGAAACCAGAGCATCCGGAGGAAACACACGCAGAGCATGCAAACTTCACAAAGTCAGTCGCCCGAGGCGGGAATTGAACACGGGTCTCTGGCGCTATCAGCCAGCAGTGTTAACCACTGTGCCACCGTGCCGCCCTAATGCAAGGGCATTTTTCTTTCGCGATCCAGTGCTGTGTTTATTCACCTCTCTGCGCATGAAAATGGATCCGACCCATCCACTTTATCTCTCATCAATATGTGTGTAATTCAAATTGATGCGGCCATGACTACATGCACGCAATGCTGTCTTAGTATGTCTTATGTAATGGAAAGTTCCAACCTGAAACACCAGGATTTGGCTTTTCTTGGCACCCCAGCATCCTCCTCCTTTCGAAAGCAAGAGAGTCTGACAGCGAATACTGGGGTACCAGGAAAAGCCAAATCCTGGTGTTTCAGGTTGGAACTTTCCGTTACACAAGACATACTAAGGCAGCATTGCATGCGTGTAGTCATGGCCGCGTGATACACGTGATGGATTAGAAATCCATTGGGGCTTCCCTCCACAGGTTCGAATTCTGCTGGCTCCGTTTTCAGTGATGTCATGCAGGACGAGTTTTCACTCACAGTTCAGAAATCTCGTCTCAACAAACAAGACCAGTCAGTTGATTAGACTTAGCAAACTCAAGTTTTTAATCAAAAACGCAACACACTTAAAACATTATCTCCGTTTCTCTTTTCACAGTTACTGCCAAACCCATCGAGACTTTGCAGTATTCTTTGAATGTACTGTGCTGAAGTGCTGCTTTTGAATAGATTCCTTTTACCCCAGTCCTCCGTTCACTAACTCTGGTCAGTGACAACACTTCATCCCCGCTCGTCGAAGAACCAATCCCCACCATTAATTTTCCCATCATTATAAATAGCCGCAAGATATTGCTGACAAACCATCTTTGCTCCAAAGCGAAACTCACCAACATCGGGAATCTCTCCACAACGGGACATCTCATCCCTGGACATGGTGAAATACAGGCGATTGTGAACAGAATTTGGGAAAATATTGTCACTTGTCAGGTGAAAAAATGTGAAGAAGGCAAAGCACGTCACCCAGTCTCCAGCTTCGTGAATCTTCAGAAACTCTTTGGGAAAAGGACTCAGAGGAGAATGAAGAAGGGTGAATTGTCAGACTGATAGGAATCAGTCAGGACAACTTCCCGTTCTTTAAGAGGACGGGACATTGATTCTGATGTTCCCAGGACAAGAACTGATTGGAGACATTGAAGTCATTCTCGGTCATGAGCAATACAAACCTTATATGGACACTGGGACAATGAAAATACTCGATACCACACAAGATACTGAGAGGTTCGAAGAGAGATGTTCCCGATTGGAGCAGAGCTGGTTCCCAGTGACATGGGTGTGTCTGTCGTGGATGGGATCAGACTGTTCCCATGTCGCTATTATGAATGTCCCAGTCCTTATTTCGGAAAAGTAAAACTGATAGAGTACAGTTGTCGTTCCGGGAATGGCAGCCTGAATTTGGAGGTCAATCACAGACTGCTTTCGAGGATCGTCCAAGGTGTTAGGTTGGAAGTATCAGCTCACTCGACTGTTACCTGAAATGTTACTGGTTCAATAGCCCCAGGGCGACAGCGATTGATGCTCATAATGCACCTGTTTTCTGTGCAGCACCGTTTCGTGTTTCTAATGGCGTCAGGAAAATGTTTTCCAAACAGAAACCTTTGGTATGACGAACGATAAAAAAAGTTTCTGCATTGCTTTAATGGTTACTGGAAAGAACTGTGGATTCTGGGAATCTGAAGCAAAAACAGAAACTGCTGTCGAAACTAACCAGTTTGGCAGTGCCTGTGGGAGATTACCGAGTTCAGATGAAGTTTGGAAATATTTGTCTCTAATTCTCTCTGAATAGACGCTGTAAGATCTGCTGAGATTCTCCTGGAATTTCTGTTCGTGGTTTTAACTGAATGCCTATTCCATTTATAAAGATGATACAACCGAATCGACCACAAACCAAAATTAAGAAATAACACCTCAGTATCTCACTCCACCGCAAGCCCAAGGATAATTACACGATACTGCACTTCTCCAGCTTCCACCCTAAATATATTAAAGAAGCCATACCGTAAGGACAAGCGCTTCACCTGCACAGGAACCGCTCAGATGAGGAATAATGCGACAGACACCTAAAGATTTTGAAGGATATACTCATGATAATGGGGTACATGTTGAAATGATTGATCGCCAGTTCCGGTGTGCCACAGTGAAAATCTGCTGTGAACTCGTCAGAAGACAGACAGAGGATGCGACTAACAGAGTATCTTTCATCGTCAGTACTTTCCTGGAGCTCAGCACGTTCTTCACAGGATTCAGCATGTCACCGATGATGATGAGCATCTCACTAAGAACATCCCCAAGACTTCAATTCTCACCTTCAAACACCCAGCAAAATTATAACATACGACCGTTTACAGTAAACTACTCAGCCTTCACATAGCATTAACCACAACAACACAGCACCATACCTTCGCAACCTTTGCAAGACATGGACACTACCATCACCCGTTGGTACACCACCCACCACGTACACGACAGATACTCATGTGACTCAGGCAATGTTGTTTGTCACATATGCAGCAGGCAATGATACCACAAGATACCACAAGATACCCAGTAATGGTATATTGGCGAGACCATGCAGATGGTATGCCAATGGATGAATGGTAACGGCATAATAGTTACCAGACAGGATTATTCACACCCAGTCGGGGAAGAGGTCAGCAATCAAGGACATTTGGTTTTCAATCTTCGACTAAATGTCGGCCAAGGCGGCATTCGAGATACACAACAACGCAAAATCGACAAACAGAATTGGATCGCCAACTACCTTCGTTGTGGTGATGGCATCAACCATGATATTCGGTTAATGTCACACCACATGTGACCCACCACACTGTTCTGTATCTGTGAAATCTTCCTTATTGTTCTGTTTTCACACCATCCCCGTGACAAGTTGTTATTGTCTCTCTACCTTAATCACTTTGTTCAATATTGGCTAACTGATAATTTGGGTCAGACTCGCGGCATGCGACTCGAGCCAAAGAAAAATCAGAAGAACTGGGAATGCTGTAAATCAGGAGCAAGGGCAAGGGTTACTGGGCGGGGTGCGGGAACGAGACTGGGGCATCGTGGCGAAGGGGGCAGGTGTTTCGCTGGTCTGGGGACATCTGTGGAGGAACATGAGAGTTAATGTTTCGGAACTGGTTACCCTTCCTCTGGTGTTTTTGTTGTGGAGCTGTTTTCCAGTTGCTTCTGTTTCTGTTCCATGTCATTCCAGTGCCTTGATTTGTCTCCAGTACGACTTTATTTTAACGGTTTGTGATTATCTCTCTGCCTCATTTTGTTGGATAATAGGTCAATCATTCTGTTGGCACTCAGTTATTGACACATTACTCACACTGTCTGACACTCTTGTTCACTTGCAGAGACTAAGTCGTTGACACACCGCTCCCACAATTTGCCTGATATTTTGATCTGTCGGCCCTTGATCTCTCTTCCCTTAAATTCAGTGTTCTGTGTTATTCCCTCCCACTTCACCTAACGAAAGGGCTCTGTTCCGAAATCTTGTTGTTTCAAATAAACATGTGAATCTATAACCTGGTGTGATTTCTGAATTGGTCCATCGAAGTCCAAAACCGCAACCTCCACAGCAGGTACATGGAAACACCACTACACGCACTTTCCCCTCCACACTATGTTCAAGCTCATTTACTCCTGCTGCCGCATGTAATTCTGAACTCGTTGTTGTTCGTGATGAAATCTTAAGATTCAAGCGGTTCTTTTGCAATGCATGTACTTTGGAATGTGGTTCCATTTCAAAGAAAAACATACTTCAAGGGACGATATATGCTTCAAAACTTTGCCTGAGTTGTTTAAATGTCATTTATCTTGAACCCAGTGAGCTGACGGAAGAATAAACATGCTTCGCACTTCTGCCACACGGTGCCAGGGACCCAGTTCAATTCCATCCTGTGGCGACTGTCTATATGGTGCTTGTATTCCCCCCATGAGTGCGTGAGTTTTCCTCCCACATTATGAAATCTGTGTAGTTTCGGTGGATTGCCAAATGGAAAATACCCAACTTGTCCAGGTATGTGGACTTCAGGTTATTTCGCTGAGAGAAACTGGAAGGGGATCGATTAGGAAGTGTTTTTTGTTGGGATAATCTTCACTGCTTTGGTATGGGCTTGATAGACCGAACGGCCTACTTCCATACAATTGGCATTTTATGAAAATTATTGCGATCGTGCGATTTTCCAGACAGTCCGAAAGATAAATAATGTTTCCAGGTGTCGTTTTGAATGTCTGCAAATGATATTCCAATTCTCACACAGGAGCTACACCTCGAAGTCTGCACTTATGCAATTTAAAGTTGTGCATTCAGTGTTCACGCTTCGGAAATCACAGCTTTTTACCATTAAGATCAAGTCTTGTGTTTCTTAATCTATATCATAAACAGTCGAATTAGTCTCATTTATCTACATTTAATGCATGTACTTCAAACTGATTGGAATGGTAACTTCTCAGATTCAGGTTCATTTTGATCGTGGATAGGTAGATGACAACCACTCTTCCCATCATCCCAAGTGGATTTGTAAGGCATCGATCACCATCGCTGAGCCGTGCTGCTCCCTGGGAGAGAGTGGAGCGCGGTGATGGCCTGTTCGGTGACATCATGCATGTATTTGTCTCCAGTTAGTTTCTATGGAGTAGGACTGACAATGAGGGGAAGTTCGAGGCAAGATCTGATTCTGGGAGGGGAAGCCTCTTGAAGAGGTTTTGGCAGTATCTGAGAGACTTTACAAACTTCAAACAGGCAAAGTCATTGAATTAAATCTCGGGGGATGCCTTCTAACAGGAGAATGGTGTTACCGAAAATATATAACATAGCCTAAATGAAGATAAATACCGCAGTCTTAGCAGGACGAATGGTAAGAAGAACATATTTGATTGAGGACTTCCTGCTGCAGCCTTTAAGTAGCGCAGCTTAGTCAGCTGCTCATAAATGATGATAAAACATCCATCCTTTAACTGATCACCTTCAGCCACGTGCTGGAGTTTGTCTAGTCTACTTATGTCTACCTTTTGCTGCAAAATGGCTGTAGAAAAGTGTAAGTCTTTGATATCAGGCTTATTCGGAAGAATGGCTCCACTAAAGTTTGAAGTTTGCTTTTGTGATTCGTTGGTTAGCACTGCTGCCTTACAGCATGAAGGACCTGGAATCGATTCCAGCCTCAGGCGACCGTTTAGAGTTCGCATATTCTCCCTGGGTCTGCATGGGTTTCTTCGGGTTGCTCCAGTTTCCTACTACAGTCCAAAGACATGCAGGTTACATAAATTGGATATGCTAAATTGTACCTCATTCTCCAGAATGTGTTGGTCAGGAGCAGTGCAAAGGAATAGGGAAGGTAAATTGCTGTGGGTGGAATACTCCTTGGCCTAATGACCTGTTTCCACACTGTAGGGGTGGTATGATTCTATTTCATAATGTCGGTACTTTAACAGCGTAAGACATGGTTCAACTGAGCAGCTTGCTAGTAAAATGGTGAATGTTGGATTCACGCTGAGTATCTGTGTCAAAGTTAACTGGCAAGTGTTCATCTCAATTGGAATTAACGACTATGCAAATTTAATTGAAACAGAATCATGGCTGGAAAATACCTCCAGTGAAAATGCATCACCAAATTCAACATTTCTATTCATGGCAAGTTGCTGACTCAGCCTATCTCAAATGTCTGATGACATGAATCTGCCGCAAGAACACAGGGATACATATTTCCAAACTGCTCCTCTTAACTCTGTAGCTTAAGCGTTCGATTTTTGTGAAGGTTTTGTCACCTCCCAGTAAGTGTTGGCCTTCTAACAATTGAGTTTGACAAAGTTTGTTTAAACAGTTCATTAAACTATTTGGATGTTTTGAAGTGGTGGAGGAGAGCAACCCTCTGATCCACTGGGACAGTGAAGGACTGACTGAAGGAATACCTATCCAATTGTGATGTTTAGTAGCTTGTAAGGGAACATACAGGTAATGATTTTCCCATTCGTTTACTTCCTTTGTCTTTAGGACGATAGTAGTACTAGAGTTGGAGTGTGCTGTCAAATGGAAATTGTTGATGAATCAAAAAGCTGCGACAGTGGTGAATTGATTGAAATTATACATAAAGTGCCAATTAACTGGCGCAAGTGCCATGGAATGGAAC
Source organism: Chiloscyllium plagiosum (assembly GCF_037043375.1). NCBI lineage: Eukaryota > Metazoa > Chordata > Chondrichthyes > Orectolobiformes > Hemiscylliidae > Chiloscyllium > Chiloscyllium plagiosum. Next base: position 100,915,518 of record NW_028270151.1, read on the forward strand.
GTTCTGAAGAAACTCAGCCGACCTGTTAGCAACTGTGAAAGAGAAGTAATATTTCTTGTCCTACATGTCCTCTCTTCAGTACTGTTCTGAAGAAGAGTCATTTTGGCCTCAAAACGTTAACTGTCTTTCTCTCCAAGTATGCTGTTAGAGTTGCTGAACTTCTCCAGCGCTTTCTGCTTTCATTTCAGTTATTAAATGTCCGCAGCATTATTTTTTTGTACGAATGTTTCATAATGGCGCTTTCCACCATCTTGAGGTATGTTGTCGATATATTTGTTCAGTCAATCGGGGAATATTCCATCACACACTTGACGTGAGCCTTCTCGGTATTAGAGAAGCGATTGGAGTCAGAAAGCCCATGACTGATGGCAGTTTTCTTGCCATCTGGCCTGCTCTTGTAGCCACATTATTTATGTAGGGAGGACAGTTCGTTTTGGGGGTAATAGTAATCCCCAGATTTTTGATCGTTGAAGACGAGGTAATGGCAACACCAATGAATTTCCAGAGGTATTGATTAGATTATCTTAATCAGGATTTGTGAAATTCATTTCACTTGTTTGCCCAGGCCTTCACATTGCCAGAATTCTGCTGCATTGTGAAATGGAATGCATCAGGAGTTATGGAGGTAAGAATGCGGCTGAACCCTGAACATTTATTAACGAACAGAACCTTGAATAATTCCTGAAGTGAGGTCCTGGAGTTTAGATAACTGACCTGCAACAACCAATCCAGTTTCTGTGCGTCTGGAGTCACATGTATCTTGGAGCAAATAAGAATAGCAGCTTTACTTCCCTACGGGGTAGAGGCGAATCGGAAGGGATTTTCCATGGTAAGTTGTAATGGGTTAAAGGCATTAGACATAGAATTTCAACTTAGAATTCATGGCCTCTATCGTTGCAGGGTTTGAATTAGGTCTCTGATATCAATTCTGGAATATCCTCACGTGAGCTGATTATCATGTACTGATGAGCAATGCTTCTCCAAAACTGGGATTAAGCTTGTTATTAAGCTTCTTCATTTCTCAGAAATTTGAATAAAAAACAAAAAAAAAAAATGTGAGCAATGCTCCAGTCTCAGTCTCCACAAGCTGCTTACACACAGTACAATGCAACACCTTTGGTGATGCATCAACACAGATTTTCAAACAAGGAGCTTGTCAGTTGCCTGAAGGGAGAGATAACGTCGCACAGAAAACTGCATCAAACAATTCCAACATGTGGAGAAGGTGATTCTCACTATCCTGGTCTTCATTGGCGTTCCTTATAAGGCATTATGACAATTTCACTTGTTTTAGTCTGCTGCTGATCTGCTCTTTGATTTTAACTTTTGAACAATAAAGTCTCCAATTCACTGACAGGTTTCCTTATTTAGACACAGGAAGTGCGATATCAGTTCACTGAGCAGTAGTCTCCTTACACTTCTCCAGTGATAGAGACTTCCGATGTCACTGCAAATGCAGAACTTCCTAATCTCTGTACTCTGTCACCCGTTCCGGTTTCCTACCGTTTGTAGGTATGATAAGAAATTAGGCAGGTCATTTGCAAAGAATGGTAAACGGAAGTGAAACATTAACTCTTGCTATCCCACAGATGATGTAAGACATGCTGAGCCATTTCTGTTTCTGATATACAAATGAAGCCTGTTTTTGGGACAACTTTGAATGTTAAGTGGTGACCTGAGAGAAGTAATGGAAGACACTAAAATGAAGCGATAAACTGTTTCAGTTCGCTGTGGATTCTGCAATGAGTCTGAAAATGAAGTTCAGAGTATTCAGGACAGATGTTACTGAGCACTTCTACACACAATATTTGGGAGAGGTTTGGAACTCACTTCCACAAACGAAGGTCGATGCAGGGTTTTTATTTTGGTTGCCAGAATCAATCCTGTGATTGTTTACATCTATCTCTAAGGACAATAGCAGCAGAAACAAGAGAAAACTGTGACCGCAAATCACCTATCAGGGATCTCGCCTTTCTGAGTTGGAGGTATCTGGCTATTCCTAAATCCTGGAACTCCCTCGCTAACAGCATCTTGGCTGTACCGCTATGTTAAGTTCACTCAAGTTTCTGTACAGTAGCTCATCATCTCAATCACTGGAGTAATTCGGGATGGGCAGTGAAACCGATGCCATTGAGTGACGTCGATACGCCACTAATGGGTTTCGAACACCTGCAGGTTCTACGTGTACGCCTACAAGCGATCGGGAGAAGGGAGTAGTGGAGCAGGGCGTTTGAGTAAAGTGAAAGGCAATGATGACTGGAGGGCGTGAGGCTATAAGTGAGAGAGGAAATGGTGATGCAAGGCTCACTGTTGGCATTAATGGGTCAGCCTATACTGGCCACTGTTTACACTGACTTACACAACACTGCTGATCAATTCACCACAATGATACTGTTCTCTTGGCGTTGTATTCCCTCTGTGCATATTAACGTGGTTAATGGGCCCCGGGAGGATAAACGTATCTTCTTTATCCTGTCGGCTTAAACAGATGAATATGAGGAGAAAGTGAGGACTGCAGATGCTGGCGATCAGAGCTGAAAATGTGTTGCTGGAAAAGCGCAGCAGATCAGGCAGCATCCAGGGAACAGGAGAATCGACGTTTCGGGCATATGCCCTAATTCCTGAAGAAGGGCTTATGCCCGAAACCTCGATTCTCCTGTTCCCTGGATGCTGCCTGACCTGCTGCGCTTTTCCAGCAACACATTTTCCGCTCGAAACAGATGAATATATCAGCTTGAAATGAACGCAATACGAGATAGGCTCTTTCTGTGCATTTGCACTGGAGAATGTCCAGGTGTGAATGTTTCTTTTCTGTATCAGCGGAAGTTAGTTTAAATTCTTATGGAGCAACTTTCATAAAGTAACAAATGTCCAAGTTACTGTGATTGAACAGCTAATTAAATACACATATGGATATGAACAGCATTGTCTGCGCTGACACCGTTGATGAATTAGTTAAAACGCCTGTTAAGAACGAGACTAGTATGGTGTCAAATCCTGGCGTTGCATGTCCTGTACATTGAAGGATCGTTTCTTAAACTTCTTTAAAATGCTGTATTGTTGATCCACCATACCGAAAGAGCATGCTTCTTGTGTTTGAGCTCAGCGCATTTTTATTTCGTGCTACCACGTCCTGCCGCCTGCTGTGGCCCCATCAGTCAATACCAGATCCTGCTAATTCAACGGAAAGATTCTGTACTATGTTCCACAAGGACGTTTCAGTTCACAGTCGAATGCGCTGAAACTTCCAACCGAACAAATTCGATGTTCCTCTAAAGCAGTCCGTGACTGAATTCCAAATTCAATGTGCCATTTCCTGAACGACTACTGTCCTCTATCAGTTTTACTTTTCTAAATGAAAGACTGAACCATTCATTATGGAGACATTTTAACTGTCTGATACCCCCAAGACAGACGCACCCATGTCACTAGGAACCAGCTCACCTCCATCAGGGATAATCTCCTTTTTTGCCTCTCAGTGCCTTGTGTGTTCCAGAGATTTTCATTGTCGCAGAGTCCAGATGAAGTTTCTATTCCCCATGTACAGGGGTGAGAATGTTTTCAATGTCTCAGACCAGTTCCTGTCCCGACAACATCAGAGTCAATATTCTGGCCTCTGCTCGGTCCGACAGCTCACCCTTCTGCATTCTCCTCTGATTCCACTTCCCAAAGAGTTTCTCAAGATTCCCAAAGCTGGTGCCTGGATTGGTTTGGCTCCATAACATTTTTCCAACTGCCAATTGACAATATTTTCACAGTGAAGCTTCGGAAACCTCTGCTATGCACTATGTCCAGTGATGAGAAGTCCCGTTTTGTGGAGAGATTCCAGAGGCTGGTGAGTTTCACTTTGGAACAAAGACGGTTAAGTGGCAATTTCCTGCGGTTGTTTGTTATGATGGGAGAGGGAGCGGTGGGGAATGAGCACTTTGACGAGCAGGAGGAAGTGTTGTCACTGACCCGAGTCAGAGAACAGTGGACAGGGATTAAAGGAATCTAATGAAAAGCAGCACTTCTGCTCAGGACGTTCAATAACAGCTGCAGAAACCCGATGTGTCGAGCAGTGTATCTGGAAAGACAAAGAGAGATAATTTTTTAAAGGTGGAACATTCCTGATGAAGAACTCGAGTTCCAAAGTCTAATTCAATTACTGTCCTGGTTTGCAAAATAGGTTTTCTGAACTTTGAGCGAAATTTCGCCCAGCAGCAAGTCATTCATAGCGGAGTCAGCTGGATTCGGACCTACGCAGAGAAACCTGAATGGATTTTTAACCTATCACCTAAACCACTCGGCCATGAGTACTGACTCAAAAGCAGAGTTGAACATTAACCAAATCAGCCATGATCTCATTGAAAGCTGTCGCTGACTTGGGCTCAATGCTTCCATCTCCTAACTCTGATGTCAATTGTAAGGTGCGAGACACTAATGTAAAAGAAGAAAAGCACAAAGTTACGAAAAGATATTTGCAGCCAAACTGAGTCAAAATTGTTGATTGAAAGGAAAATCAAACTTGGCAATTTGCTAGATCTCTTGGCGAACATGACCAGCAGAGGTAAGCAAGGGAGCTATTGACCTGGGTGTTCTTGGACCTGAAGCACAACAGAAATACGTCTCTTGGGTACTATTTTGGATGTATTTCTCAATGAGCTATCATGTTTTACATATGTTCCATCGGGAGTGACCTCACACAAGGAAGTAACCAGCGCTGCAGACAGTCATATAATCCATGTCCAAGTCCCGGAGTCAGAGACACTCAGTGCCCTGTGTGTACCTACAAGGAACAGCTGTGCATGGGGTTTACAGGGTAAATGAACTGCATGAATGCAGCTCGATGGTTGTCTGTCTGCTTCTCCTCTATAGTTTTCTGTGCAGTCCCTGCGTGCAATGTTGTCAACTATGTTTGTCCGGCACAAGATGGGCATTGGTCACTTGTCTCTGAGAGAGGCTGTTGGTTTATGTGTTGTCATAATTCCGAGTGTAAGGAGGAATCTGGTTGTCAGAAACTTACTTTAATAAATGGAAGCGTGCTTTTTAACTTGCCGTGTGGCATATCCTCGTTGCGAAGTTCGTGCACTGCGAATCACGTTGCGGGACAATGCAATTTTGGCAACGAATTTGTGTGGCAGTCACGAGTTGCCACGACCAGCTATCCCTAGTTGCAATACGGACAAATGGCAAGAACTACAAATTCGATGAGAGCAGCACACGTTTAATGTGACAGGACAAACAGAAGCCAGCCAGAAGATTTCTGGGTATAGGGCAATCACCCAAGGTACCTTTTCATATGAAAATCTGTGCATCAGTAGAATCTGGGACCCAAGTAGTCTATGTTGGTTATTCATATTCTAGACAACTTGTGTTGTTCCCCGTTTACTCTGAAAGTGCATAGACATAGTTATTTCACCGATATTTCGAAAGAAGATCCTGCATTCAATCTGTTCGCCGTTCTTTGATGCTGTGCCGAAAAGGTGGGCAATTGCGATGTGAAACGTTGCTATACTTTCATTTTCTTCGTTACTGTCCTGGTGAGGGAGAAAGGTGATTGGCTTTCGCGATCATATGGGGGCACTGGCGCATTGATGGCCTAATTTAATCACGGATATAATTGGAAATGTTCACTTTGAATGGTTCGTTGTTGTTCTTTTGTTATATGATACTTGAGCACTTTCTGGGACTTGGCAATAAACTAAATCTCCAGTAGGTTTGGAATTGCCTCGCTGTTACTTGTGCGAGCGGTTCATGTCAGAGACGACTCACAGTGCCTCACAGACAGCACTTAAGCTTCAGTGTGCCTGATCATGGTACTGCCTTTTCAGTTTTAATTCTGTTCCACGTTAAGAGCTGTCAGTTTTTGGATTCGCTGGAGAGCAAAGTGGGTAATGCGATATGGGAGGTATTTTTCTTCAGCCATAATCTTTGATGGCGAACTTGGGAAAGTGTCAAGAAGAATGTTCATTGGAAGCAAATATCCGGAAAACCTTCATCTCTGAATCGGTTGGGCCCATCCATCCTCCAAACAAAATAGCCAAACTGGCTGACTGAGTAACAAACATCATGCGTTTTTTTGCAAATGGTGTATTCAAACCGTTGCCGGTGGCTGGAGCATCTCAGAGTTGTCGAGCATGGAAACAACTCCCGCCATCCAACTTGCCTTTGCTGAATAGATAACCGAAATTAATCCATACATATCTGCCAATATTTTTGCCTTATCTCTCCGAGGTCTTCCTGTCTATAAACCCATTCAGATGCCTTAGTAATGTTGTGAGTGCACCAGACTCAGCCACTAAATGTGGCAATTCAATTCACACAAACAAAAGTTCTGTGTGAAAAACATGTGTCCCTCACATCCCTTTTAAATGTTTCCTCTCTCGCATTAAACGTTTGCTATGTAGATTTGAACTCGCGTGTCTTGTGAAAAAGTGCTCCCTGACTATTTACTTTGTCTGTTTTCCTTATGATTTTATAAGCTTCTGTGAGGCCATATCTAAGCACTGAAGCTCCTGGGAATCTGACGAAGCTTATTCAGTTTCGTTCTCATGTCCAAGCAGTGCAAACGTTGCAAATCCTTGTAAAGCTGAAACTTTATTGCTGGAACAGCACAGCAGGTCAGGCAGCATCTAGGGAACAGAAGATTCGACGTTTCGGGCACATGCCCTTCTTCAGGAATGAGCAGAGAGTGTTCAGCAGGAGAAGATAAAAGGTAGGGAGGAGGGATTGGAGGAGGGGCGTTGGAAATGTGATAGGTGGAAAGAGGTCAAGGTGAGGGTGATAGGTCGGAGTAGGGTGGAGGCGGAGAGGTCAAGAAGAAGACTGCAGGTCAGGAAGGCGGTGCCGGGCTGGAGGGATTCGGCTGAGACAAGGTGGGGGGAGGGGGGATGAAGAAACTGGTGAAGTCCAAGTTCATCCCCTGTGGTTGGAGGGTTCCCAGTCGGAAGATAAGACGCTCCTCCTCCGACCGTCGCGTTGTTGTGGTTTGGCGGTGGATGAGTCCAATGACCTGCATATCCTCGGTGGAGTGGGAGGGGGAGTTGAAATGCTGTGCTACAGGGTGATTGGGTTGGTTCGTCCGGGTGGCCCAGAGGTGCTCTCTGAATCGCTCCGCAAGTAGGCGGCCTGTCTCCCCAATATAGAGGAGGCCACACCGGCTGCAGCGGATGCAGTAGATAATGTGGGTGGAGGTGCAGGTGAATCTGTGGCGGATATGGAAGTTTCCTTTGTAGCCTTGGAGAGAAGTGAGGGGGGAGGTGTGGGCGCAAGTGTTGCACCTCCTGCGGTTGCAAGGGAAGGTGCCGGGAGTGGAGGTTGGGTTGGTGGGGGGTATGGATCTGACAAGGGAGTCGCGGAGGGAGTGGTCTCTACGGAAAGCTGATAGAGGAGGGGAGGGAAATATATCCTTGGTGGTGGGGTCCGTATAATCTTTACTTTGTCTGTTTTCCTTATGATTTTATAAGCTTGTAAACCTTGTAAAGGTTTGCTAAACTTACACTTGCAAGAAGTGTGTTCAGCTGCAGCATTTGTTTGACCGCGTGGTCACTCTGGAGCTGCGGGTGGACTCACTGTGGAGCATCAGCAATTCTGGAGAGTTTTGTTGCCTCCCAGGTTCTCAGGCGACGGATGTCGCCCATCGGCTGAAGACCGTTCGAAAAGGGGATTGTAAACAGCCAGTTGTCTTGGTGCATACAGGCACCAACGAAAAAAAAAACGAGATGAGGACCTGCAGGGAGAATTCAGGGAGCTAGGAGAGAAATTAAAGAGGAGGACCTCAAAGGTAGTAATCTCGGGATTACTGCCGGTGCCATGTGACTGCCAGCGTAGAAATGAATAAAAAAAAGGCACGATGAACACGTGACTTGAGGAATGGTGCTGCTTGCGGGTTTCAGATTTGTTGGATTTTGCGACCAGTTCTGGGGAATGTGGGAGTATAAGAAAATTGACGATGTACATCTGAACCAGACGGGAACGAATGTCCTTTGGGTAGTTTTTGCTACCGCTGTTGGGGAGGTTTTATACTAATGTGGCAGGGGGCTGGGAACCACAAGAGTAAACAAGTCAGCAGTGAGGTGGAAACTGGAAACGCTAAGAATCAGGAAGATAACATTAGTAATGGGAAGAATAGACAGAGAGCAGATGAATGCAAAAGAACTGGTGGCCTGAAATGCATCTACTTTAATGCATGGAGTATAGATAGATGAACTTAGGGTTTAGGTTGGTGCCTGGGAATATGACGTTATTGCGGTCACAGAGATTTATTTGAAGGAAGGGCATGGTTGGCAACCAAATGTTCTCGGATATATTTGCTTCAGAAGGGACAGGGAGGTAAAAAAGGGGAAGGAGTTGCATTGCTGGTCAGGGATGATATCATGGCTGTGTGAAAGGAGGACACCATGTCGGGCTTGGGTCGTGAGACACTATGGATGGAGCAGTGAAATAAGAAGGGTGAGGTTAGATTTTTGAGGCTGTATTACAGTGAGCGTGAGGTGTAAGAAAAAAATAGTTAAACAGACCATGGAAAGACGTAGAGGCAATAATTTAGTGTTGACTGAAGATTTCCGTTTTCCCAACATTGACCAGGATACTCTTAGCGTCAGAGGTCTGGATGGTATACCATTTGTAAGAAGCCTCCAGGTGAGTTTTCTGGAGCGGTATATCAATAGTCCGACGATGGAATAGGCCATATTGGAACTGATATTGGGGAATAAGCCAGGGCTGGTGATAGCAGATGTCGTGGGTGATTTCTTTGGGAAGTGTCCAATATTCTGTAAGTTTTAGAATACTCATTTACAAAGATGAGAGTGGTCCTGAGGAAAGAGTACTAAACTGGGCCAAAGCTAATTATATCAAAATAATGTAGGAGGTCGGAAATGTGGATTGGACACAGTTATTTGTAGGAAAGACCACAGTTCATATGTGGCAGGCTTTCAAACATAGGTTAAATATAGTGCAGGATAGGCATGTCCCGTTGAAGGCAAAGGATGTGAAAGGCAATATTCGTGAACTGTTGATGACAGGACAATTGTACGACTCGCCAAGAGGAAAAGGGAAGCATACACAACGCCCCGGCAGCTCTGAACATAATGGTCCCTGGAGGAACATGAGAAGAGTAGGACAAGTCTTAAACGAGGAATGAAGGGGGTTAAAAGGGGTCATGAAACAACTTCACGCTAGCACAATTGAGGAGAATCCCAAAGCCTATTATTCATATATAAGAAGCAAACGGGTAACCAGAGAAAGGATTGGTCCACTAAAGGAAAATGAAGGAAGGCTGGATGTCGAATCTGAGAGAGTGGGTATGATTCTGAATGATTATTTTGCATCAGTGTTCACTGAGAAGAGGAGCATGATGAATTTTGAGTCTAGAGTAAGACATTTGATTTATCTGGATCATGTTGACATAAGTAGGGAAGCTGTGTTGGGCAGGCTAGTGGTAATTAATGTGGACAAATCCTCAGGAACGGATGGGATCTATCCCTGGTTCCTCAGAGAGGTGAGAGAGGAAATAGCTGGGGCCCTGACAGATATCTTCGTGGCATCCTTCAGCACAGGTGAGGTTCTGGCCGACTGGAACGTTACTCATATTGTCCCCTGTACAAGAAGGACAGTGGGGATATTATGGATAACTACAGAACAAGTCGCCTAACATCTGCGTTGGGAAAGTTGCTGGAGAAGGTACTGAGGGATAGGATCTATTTATATTTATAAAATAATGTGCATATCAGTGAGAGGCACAGAGTTTTTCGGGGAAGTGCCCAAGTTGATAGATGAAGGAAAGGCTGTTGATGACATATACATGCACTACAGTAAAGAGTTAGATAAGGTTACCCCTGGTAACCAAATACAGAACGTAAAGTAACATGGTGTGCAGGGTGTTCGATACAGGTGGATAAAGAATTAGTTGAGCAATAGGAGAGAGAGAATGGCAGTTGAATGGAGTTTCTGGAAATGGAGAAAGATGACCAGTAGTGCTCCACAGGTGTCAGTGTTGTGGTCACTGTTGTTTGTGATATACATAAATGAAGAAGGGCTTATGCCCGAAACGTCGATTCTCCTGTTCCCTGGATGCTGCCTGACCTGCTGCGCTTTTCCAGCAACACATTTCCAGCTCTGATCTCCAGCATCTGCAGACCTCACTTTCTCCCCATATACATAAATGACCTGGAAGAGAGCACTGTTAGAATGATCAGAAAGTTTGCAGATGACACGAAGAACTCTGGACTAGCAGAAAGTATAAGTGACTGTTAAAGAATACAGGAGGATATAGATATACTGGAAAGTTGGGCGGAAAAGTGGCAGCTGGAGTTCAAAACAGACAACTGTGAGGTGACGCATTTCGGTCAGTCTAATTCTAGATGTGGATATACAATGAACGGAAGAGCTTTGGGAAAAAAAAGTTGATGGACAGAGAGATCTGTGAGTGAAGGTCCATTATACACTGAAGGATGCTGCACTAGTGGATAGAGTAGTCAAGCAGGCATATAGTATGCTTGGCTTCATTGGATGGGGTATTGAATAAAATGGCTGGCAAGTCATGTTAAAATTGAACAATACATTGGTCTGGCCACACTTAGAATACTGTGCAAATTTCTGGTCGCCACATTACCAAAAGGATGTGGACGCTTTGGAGAGGGCACGGAAAAGGTTTAAGTGGATGTTGCCTCGTATGGAAGGTGCAATCTAGGAAGAGAGGTTGAGTAGGTTAGATTTGTTTTCATTAGAAACAAGGGGTTTGACGGGGAGCTTTTTGTGGCTTACAAAATCATGAAGGGTACAGGCAGGGTAGATAGAGAAAAGTTTTATTTCCCAGTTGAAGGATTAAATGCCGAGAGGTCACGCGTTCAAGGTGAGAGGTGAAAAGTTTAAGAGCGATACACGCGGCAACTACTTGACACAGCGGGTGGTGGGTGTCTGGAACGCGTTCCCAGCAGAGACGGGAGAGGGCATCACGGTAGATACATTTAAGATACATCTGGACAGATCGTTGAGGATGTGGGGAGCAGAGGGATACAGATGCTTAGGAATTGGGTGACCGGTTTAAACAGTAGATTTGGATCGGCTCAGGCTTGAATGGATGAAGGGCCTGTTCCTTGTCTGTACATTTTCTTTCGTCTTTCTTCTTAAATTACGCCAATTTCATTACATAATCTGCGAGGTCTAAGTGCCTGAAGTGAATCGATTCTGAAACACTAGTCATAACAAATCTGAGCGTTGACTTTTGTGTGGTAGAGTGGTCGAGCAGTCTAATATGCTGGGTTTTAAGCTTCAGTTTCTTTCGAATCGTGGCTTCAAATACCAGCATCGTAAGTGAGCTACTATGTGGAGATGTATGTGAGTGAACTGCGCATGTGTGGATGCCTTTTAATTTGAGTATTTGCAGCTCCTCAGTGTGCTTACCCTCTCGGTGATAAAATCAGCGACCGTCTCTGAAAACAACGCAAGTTCCTGCTGTCCGACGTAAAATCATATCCCGTCGATGACATTGCTTTTGGATATCTGCGTTGCCAGTTTCTAAATCTCAAATGGTCAGCGCAGTTGGCTGAAATGTTGGTGGTACGAGCACACCCAGGGAATAAGCCTCAAATATGTCAGCACAAGCATTTACCCCGACCATGTATTGACATTGTAACTGGGAAAACTCATCCATGATTCACCCCAAGTCTGCAGGGAGTGAGACGTTTACACGCAGCAGAATACGACATCACTTTCTCCAAGCTCCCGATGCCAACAGAAAGCGGAGACTGCAGCTTCAATCAGCGACTTTCTGCCAAGCCATGGGAAACAACTCGTGGAAACTCCTTCCTTCGTAACAGCTCTTCCCGTGTGAAAGGAGCAAAACTTTCACTTTAAATTGGAAAGGGCTTCAGGACATTAGAATGTTGCTCCAGTTCTTGGAACATGTTATAAATAAAACTCCTGACTTGTAAATAAGAAGTGGTAAAGGTTTTAGGTAGAAAGAACAAAGAAAGTGTTGATTGAGACGACTCTGTCTCGTCAGCAGATGGGAAATGCCCAACACTGTAAACGGAAATGATTGGGTTTCCTTAGGTAATTTCCCGACTGATTGACTGTCTGTCAGAGTGATTGGAAATCACATCAGCGACATAAAGGTGAGGATAAAAATATGAAGATAATAAGGTTGAACCTTAAATCCCGGGACAACTGCTGAATAGATTGTAATGCTTTGAAGGAATAACTGAAATGAAAGGTGTGAATGATATTTTTGTGATGAGGAGGAATGGACTGGATCCGAACAAATTGCTGATGAATTATGCTCGCAATGTAATAGCAAACTAATCCACATTGCACCGTGCTAGGTTAGCCAAGTCGGTGCAGTGTGAGATGCTTAATCTGAGGGTGGTGGGTGCAAGCCTCACAATGGGCGCTTTCACTGCTTAATACAATTCCGGCTCTTCGTTCCACGTGCAGTATTGCAACCCTTCTCAGGGGAATGTTCTTGCTGCTTTCATTGTCCGCCTGTTTTTGATCACACGTCGGTTTCTGAGTGAACACTGTTTCCATTTACTGGAGGCGCCAGAGACAACTTTATAAGTACAGCCGAAAATACAATGAATGATGTCCGTTTCAAAACGTGAGGTTCCAAATCAACCGTGCACCACCCAAAGTGTTCAAAGGCACGGAAAGCGAATGGCCACTTGCTAGGGGTCTGACAGAGACGGATCAATGTCACATGGATCCTGAACCAATTTTCAGTGATTCAGATTGTTCTGATGGAAACCGAAGGGTACTCTCCCTCAACGTTTTGCAATTGTTCTTCTTGTGTTTAACGTAATGAACAGTATATTGTCAGTAACGAGGGTGGAGGTGCGGCAGGATCGTGAGGTTTCAGTGTGGGACATAGGCACAGTAAGTCAAATATCCCCAGAGCACGGGAGAACTGTTTGGTCCAGGATCACTGCCATCTTCTGTTTCTAAACCAACAAATGAAATTACTGGAAAATCTCAGCAGGTCTGGTAGCATCGTGGCAATATAAATCGATTTAAGACTTCGGGACTAGTGACACTTCTTTTCCATGTCTATCTCCACCTGCTTTCGCACACTTTTCCTTTTTATTGAATGTCTCCTGACTTCCAACTTTATGTCAGCTTCTCTTTTATTACTTCCTCTCCAACCATTTTCCCAGTCTCCAATTTTGCATCCATCTTTCACATTGCCCAGGACATCGAACTGAACAAATAACTCTGTTTCTATTTCCTTAGATAGCAGATGGCCTGAGACTGGAAGGCAGTGTCGCTCCGAAAACTCATCCATGATTCACCCCGAGTCCACAGAGAGCAAGACGTTTACACGGAGCAGAATACGACACCACGTTCTCCAATCCCCCGATGCCAACTGAAAGCGGCCACTGCAGCTTCAATCAGAGCTTTCTGCCAAACCCTGGGACACAGTTCGTGGAAACTCATCCCGTGGGAAAGGAACAAAACTTCCATTTTAAATTGGAAACGGCTTCAGGAGATTGGTAGGTTGTTCCTGTTCTTTGAACGTCTGATAAACAAAACTGCTGTCTTGAAAATAAGAAGTGGTACACGTTTTAGGCAGGAAGAACAAAGAAAATTTTGATTGTGAGGACTCTGTCTTGTCAGTAGATGGGAAATTGCCAATACTGTAAACAGAAATGGTTGGGTTTCCTAAGGTAATTTTTCAACTGATTTACTGTCTGCCAGAGTGACTGGAAATCACTTCATATGAAAATATTCAGGTTTAATCTTAAATGCCGGGACAAGTGTTAAATAGATTGTAGTGTTTTGACGAAGTAACAAAAGTGAAAGATGTGAATTATGTTATTTGTGATTGGGAGGAATGAGCTGGATCTTTGCAAATTGCTGTGTCAGGTGAATTATGCTCAGAATGAAATAGCAAACTAATTCATCGTGTGCCAAAGCTGGATATCTCAGTTCGGCGCAATGTGAGTTGTTTAATCAGAAAGTCGTGCGTCCAAGCCCCATAATAGTCGTTTTCACTGTCTCATAGAGTTCCAGCTCTTCGTTCCACATGCGGAATTGTAAGCCAACGCTGGTGGAGCATTCTTGTTGTTTTCGCTGACACATATGTCCTCCTGCTTTGATCATATGTCGGTTTCAGAGTGGAAACTGACTGCACTTTACTGGAAGCGCCAGAGACAACTTTATCAGTGCAGCTGAAAATACAATGAATGATGTCCATTTCAAAACGTGAGATTCCATTACATCCGTGCACCAACCAAAGTGTTCAAAGACACAGAACGCGAATGGCCATTTGTTAGTGGTCTGACAGAGACGGCTTAATGTCTCATGGGTCCTGAACAAAAATTAACTGATTCAGAAGGTGCTGATGGAACGGAACGGAGTTCTCCCTGAACGTTTTGCAGTTGTTCTTGTTGTGTGCTCATGTAAGTTTATGTAATGAACAGTTTAGTGCCAGTAACGAGGATGGGGGTGGGAAAGGATTCTGAGGTTTCAGTGTGGGACAGACGTGATCTGATCGAGCGGGTAAGTCAAATATTCCCAGAACATGGGAGAGCTGATTGGTCCAGGATCACTCCCATCTTCTTTTTCAGAATCAACAAATGAAATTGCTGGAAAAGCTCAGCAGGTCCGGTCGCATCTTGAAAATGAAAACCGAATGAGATTCCGGGACTGGTGACACTTCTTCTTCCATCTCCATGTCCCTCTGCCTTTCTGCAAACTTCCTTTTTATTGAATATGTCCTGACTTCAAACTTTATATTCAGCTTCACTTTTATTGCTTCCACTCCAACCATTTTCCCAGTCTCTAAAATTGTATCATGCTTGTTCTATCTCTCACTTTGCCAGGGACTTCCAACTGAACAAATAACTCTGTTTCTATTTCCTTAGATACCAGATGGCCAGAGATTGGAAGACATAGGAGGACGGTTAGCGCTTTCAGAATATCTAGTCTGCTCCGCCATTCGATTCTGCCTTATATCATTCTTAACCCCATTCTCCAGTCCTCTCCTTGAACACTTACTCCCCAGTCTTAGGATCCAGTCTTTTTCCCAGTCTTTTTGGGTCCTAATCCGTCCCAAAGCCCTCCACATGTCTTGGCAGCTGTTACACCGTGTCTCCGTGTCATCAATCTCAGTTTCAGTGATTCTCGGCAAACACGAACTGTTCTGAGCAGCTCGATCGGGTCTCTGGTCCCACTGTGATCCTGCGAGGGAGCAGTAATCATCTTCATCTCCTACGGAAAGGATCGACGCTTCAAAAAAATCGTACAGAAAGAAAGATAGGCTTGTGTGTCAAGATATGTGGAGGTAATTGCTTTCTGACCTGGTCAGTAAACCTTACTCTGTATATCCCCGCACATTCTAGCTGTTGTGGTGAAAGGGAATACAAGTGCAATTTATTGCCATCTACGCTTTTATTCGATATGCATTCTTCCTTGTTTTGAATATGCAGGGATATTTCCAGCACTGATGGTCACCATTTCTAAGAGTGCATGCCGCGGGCCCTGATCTTTTCTGGAGAGTAGCAGTATCAGTCTGTGCGAAAGTGGCCCAGTTCAAAGCTTAGAAGAAACATTGTTGTTCCCACTTTCCGGACGACAGTCTTTCATATCATGATCGCTGGGGTTTTATTGCATTCTCATCAGCAAACCTTGTTTTGTATTTACTCACCCAATACTACTGTAGCGGTGAAAAGAATATAATTCCGAATACCTGCTGCCTGAATTTCATTTTCAAATTTCTATTCGCCGTGGTCCTTCATATGTGGCGATGTCTATATCACTGCTGGCCATTCTGTTTAAGAGTGCCGTTACATATGTTCCTCTGTCTTGGCGCGGCAGGAAAAATTGTCTGCACCTTTACAGCCAATATTTCCTGGATATTTCAACATGGTATTCTTTATTCTTTCAATCATGTCCTCTTTAAGGACACAGTTACCGGGCACTGATCCTTTCTGTAACAACAGTACCGCATTTGTTCGACATGCGAAGGTGGCCTGGATCAGTAACAAGGAGAGCATTCATTTCCTTCTGTCACAGTGAACAATGGATTCATGATGTTCGTCTCTGTCAAATGCATCCGAAAATGTGCTGTGAAAGCTTCATTTGAACGCTGCCTGGCGTTTCTCAACGTGTGTCAACCAAAACCAGAAATCCTCAATCATAGTTTGGAGCAGTTCACATATTCGAGTTTCAAAGCAGCAGGCACGGATACAGTTCATTCAGTCAACAACAGGAATGAACAGATTTACAGGCACAGATGAACTATCGACTCTTGTTCTCATACTGTTACTAATATTACCGTGTGGCCTGAAGTCTAAGCCATGTTGTAACTGAAAATGAGGAAATCACAGACAGGCTGCCGAATGACAGTATGTATTTTGTTTTCTTGTTCTCTCAGAGTTCCAGGAAAGTATTACAGCGAGGGAGAGGAATGCAAGTCAAGTACAGCTCTGGTGAAACACCTTCTGTCGGATTCAGTCATCAACAAGAAACGTGAATGCAACTAAAGTGGGAAACCTTTTCACAACTCGAACAAAGAGCAATCACGAACAGCGACCACCTCTTTGACATCTCAGATCGCCTTTGACCTTCCCTGAATATATATAGAAACTAATTTTTGTGCACCTCAAAGTGAGAACTGTTTGATTTACCGACAATAAGTGAGTCACATGTCCTTGATTCCCACATAGGTTTCCAACTCAGCTTGCAGCCAGGTGGCAGTTACTCATGGCTCTGCTGGATAATGCACTATTATGGAGAAATAAAAGGAAAGTTGGAACTCTTATTGGCTCCGGGTTTCGAATAATATTGCTACGTGTTCTGCCATTCACGGATTCCAGTGCTAAATCAGTTTTTCAGTTCATCTGAGCAGCAGGAGAGTCGGCGTCTCTGGCAGGAGCAGAATTCTTCATCTCCAGTGATCACTTTATCTGAGGAGAGAAAATGAACAAAGTTTCACACAGCGACTAATCGGAATTGCATTCCGTTTCAGCATGGCAGCAGATATGGGCTAGCAAATTCAAAGCCAGATTTGCTGATGAGAACAACAAGCACGACCGCTCAGGTCGAGCAATTCCTTCCCACCGTTTATTCTGCAGAACTGGTGCAGTTGCTGTGAGTATGCTGCAGGGTATCATCAGATACATGCTCTTGGGTTTCCGGTTTTGGCCTGTGTGCTCGCGTGGCTGAGCAACCTGAGACTCTGATTTCAGATTCCACTTCTTAAGAAGGCTTGTGTTTGCATCCCTGCGCGGCCACGTGTGCTAATGGACTAAGCTGGCAACGTATTGCAGGGATGCGTTTTGTTAAAGTTGAACAGAAAAAAAAGCAGTCATTTCTTCTAAGCCGGTTGTGATGTGGCACAGCAGAAAACAACCAACATGTCAGTGCCCATGTTTTCCCCTTCTGCTATAGTTATCACATTCTGCACCAGCTCGAAAGGCCACCAGCAGAATATGCGACTCAAAAACAGGCTGCGCCAATCTTTCATATTCCAGACAATTTGCATTTTTCACCGTTTCTCTGAAAGTGAATGTTAATGTGAAATTAGGTTCGACATTGGATCTGCTCGCAGTTTTCTGTTGTTGTTGCGAAAATGAGGAAAATTGCGATTTGAAACTTGATCCTTTTCCCTAATTTCCTTAATTTCTGTCCTGATGAGAGAGGCTGGTGATTGGTCCTCTCGATCCGATGGAGACATCAGCCCAATTGTTAACCTCATCTAATCGAGACTGTAATTGGTAATCTTCACTTTTCATGGTTCATTGTTAGTCAGGTCTGATTCATGTAACTTGAGCATTTTCCTGGAAGGATTGGTGCACTAAGGCGCCACTACGTTGAAAGCACCATTTGGAATTGCCTCGCTGCAATTTGTGTGAGCAGCTCATGACTCAGACGACTCGCTCTGCCTCACAGACAGCATTCATGAGTCCGTGTGTCTGAAAATATGTTCTCTTTGTCAGTTCTGCTTCTGTTCATGAGTTGTCAGTTTTTGGTTTCGCTGGAGAGTTGCGCGGGCAACATGATTTGTGAGGTATTTTCTGCAGCCAAAATTTCCCACTGAGAAGTTGGGAATGTGTCAAGAAGAATGGTCATTGGCAGCCTAATACCAGAAAAAAATGATTCGTTGCTGGTTTTAACCGAAGCAGCCTATGGGAGTTATCTCAAATGGGAGAGTACTCGCTTTGCATGTGAGAGATTGCGGGGTGGCTAGCTGCGTTCTCCATCCCATTTTAGGGCGGCACCGTGGCTCAGTGGTTTGCACTGCTGCCTCACAGCACCAGTGTTCCACGTTTGATTCCTGTGCGTAGTTTGCACATTCTCCCTGCGTCTGCGTGAGTTTCTTCCCACACTCAAAAGATGTGCGGGACAGGTGAATTTGACATGCTAATTTGCCCATAATGATCGGTGCATTAGTTCGAGGGAAATTGGTCTGGGTGGGTGAGTCTTTGGAGGGTCGGTGTGGACTAGTTGCGCTGAAGTGCCTGTTTCCATACTGTAGGGAATCTAATCTAACCATCTTCCAGAAAACCAGCTCAACACACTGACCAAGTGATGAGTGCCTATTCAAACTGGTGATCGCCACTGCAGCATCTCAGAGGGGCTGAGCCCGTAAACAACTGCTGTATTTGCCAAATTTTCAAGTTTATTCTTTTTCAACTTTCTTGTCTGTATACAGATCAATATGCCTTTGAAATGTTGAGAGTATACCAGACCCCACCACTAAATCTGACAACTCATTCCAAACACGCAAGTCTTTCTGTATGAAAAACACAATGTACTTCAGATCCTTTTTAAATTTTACCACTTTCCCCTTAAAACAGTGTTCCCTTGTTTTGAACTTGCCTGTCTTGGGAAGAAATGTTCATTGACCAATTACTCTCCCGTCTCCTTCATATTGATTTAAACCTCTGTAAGCCCATCCCTCAGCCCTCAAGCTCCAGGGAAAATTTTCACATCCTATTCAGCTTTATGCTACAGTCCAAACACTTCATGCCTTGCAACATCCTCAAAAATCTTATCGAACTTACGCCAAGTTCGCCATTGAAAGTGCGTGTGGGTAAGTGCCTGAAGTGAGGCGATGCTGAAACACTAATCTTGAAAAACGTGGTTGCGGGGGTTTGTGTGGCAGCGTGGCAGAGATGTCGAAGGAGCTGTCTTTAAACTATAACCTCGATCCAGTCATTGATTTGATTTCCCACCACAACCAGAACCACAGGTGAAGTCGGGAACTCTGTTTTTCATGAAAGACCTATAAACATTGAGATGTCAGGATTTGATCCCATATTCGGCTGTTTTTTCACAGGAACTTACACTAACTAAGGCTGAGGGAGTGCCCAAGCTCAACGATTCAAATCTATGCGTGCATTTACTTGACTATTCGAACACAGGAACTCGGACTCATTTTTTGTGTGTTTCACAGTTACTCGATGTAAATTTAAAACAGTCTCTGGTTATGCAGAAGAGTTCAAAGCTGGATATTCTCCACTAAAAATGCACAGGGAGAGGCAATCTCTTATTACTTTTGTTGTAAACTGATAACTTATACTGTTTAAACTGACAGAATAACGCGGATCCATCCATCCTCTTGGGCACCTTTAACCGCGTTAATATCAGCAAAGGTAAACTCACACTAAGAGGAATGGGCTCATTGCGGTGAATTGTTAAGGAGTGGTGTGTGAGTCAGAGTGAATAGTGGTCAGTAAATACTGACACTGACATTGAACGTTGCAACACCAGCTCCTCACTCACTTGCTGTCTCATGCCTCCCAGTCATCATTGCCTTTCACATTTTCCTCTCGGCCGTTCCACTTCTCAACTTATTCCCGACAGCTTGCAAGTGTTCCCTTAGAAACTGCAGCTTTAGGAAACGTATTACTGGGATAAAGTCATTGCTCAATGTGATGGGATGCACCGTCAATCACCAATTACTCGAGAGATTGAGATTATGAGTTACTCCGCATAACCCTGGATGTCCTCAGTTGCGGGGTACAGGCATAATGCCATGAGGCAACGGTTTCGACGTCGTGACATTGAAGGAACAGAGAAATATTTTCAACTGAGAAACGCGAGAACCTTGGAGGGGTAATTGCTGTGATAGCTTTCGCTTGTATTTGCTGCCATTGTCCTTCCAGACAGATGCTGATCGATCACTGAATTGTTCTGGCAGGAACGGTGTGTGTGTTCTGGGTGCAGCCAGGATTTAGTTTTCATTCTGATAATTCACAAGAAGAGAATTAAATCTACATCTCCTAACTGGGAATGAAAGCCTGTTCCTGGCAATGCAAAATCAGACTCGTATGCAGGGATGTCCAATGATACTGCAGTAGCCTCTGGGACCTGAACAAACTCTCGTGCCTGCTCTTCACGTCATAATCGTCTTCGTCAGCAGTGTTTCTCTCTCCAAGTTTCCAAGTCGGTTCATATTATCACCCTTGGTTTCAATGTGAAGAAGGCAATGCTGTGATAATCTGATGTTGTTCAGCAGATATACTGCAGCAAGTTAAGTCAAGACTGATGCAAACCCGAGCTCGTTTTGAGCTGCCCTGATGTTTTGGCAGCAAGAAAGGCATCGTTCAACTCGCCTCATTCCGGGTGACGGGCTCGAAATGACCAGTGGTTTCTCGCTGAATTAGTTCAGGCTCTGGAATGTAAAAAAACTTCAAATATGAAAGTAAAGTGAAAGGAAATGGTTCACAGAGTGGGGAATTCCAAGTGAAACAGTGACGGTGATTATGTTTGCTGATTTTTCACCTTGTGAATGCTGTTTCCCTGATGTGGACTTTACATTACCGAAAGACAAACTGTCACAGCCAAACCTGGTCTTTGGGTCAGTGACAGAATTGGTAACACGCCTGACGTCGATTTAGGGGATTGTCGGTTCGCATTTAAAATCACGAGGATGTAGCGTGCTAGTCCATTCCTGTTGTCTGTCAGGAACGGAAGGGTTTGGGTTTTCGAATTTACAGTTTATTTCGCCCACTTCAAATTCTAGCTCAGATCAACGTCTCTCATTGTCTGCAGAACTGGCTTAGGTTTAACCAAAAGCTGCCTTTTGGCGGTTGAACTTGCATGTTGGAGCGGACAGCTGAAGTGAAGCACAAGGAGCTGGTCAAATCCTGAGAACTCTGCCACTCTCGGGGTATGTGTCTGTGTGTCTCTTTCTGTGAGAGACACGATGTGGGTAATAACACAGTGTGACTATGTCAAACTTCAATCCCATTGTTGTGTCATCTAAGATCAAAGCGAGAACCTCACTGCCATTTGCAGTGGAAACATCAGAACACATAAGGTTATGGACCAAAGCTGGAAACTGGGAATGGAATAGACGAATGTCTTTAAACCAGACTGCACCATGGGCCAAATGGACTTTTCCATTCTGCAAAACTTGAAGACCAGTAGAAAACAATCTGCAGTGAAACTGATCAGGAATGAAAGGGAAAAGCCATTTCATTGAGAATAAGTGCAAGATCGTCTGTCTTCATTCCGTGTAATCTCGTAGGTAGGATTTGGAACTAGAACTGCCATGGCATTAGTTCTGTTTTCAGACTGGGAATGAATGTTTTATTGTGCAAGTATATCGTGGTACCAGTATTTCTGACCACTGGTCCGATCCTGGTAATGCTTGGTTTTGTGCCAGGTTATCATAAATAAGAAAGATGCAGATTTTGGAAAGCTGAACTAAAAACGAGAATTGATAGAGAAACCCGCTACACCTGGCATCATCTGTGGAGAGAAACAGATTTTTTTTTAGATGGACAGGAAACAGGTTAGTTATAGATTTCTAGATTATACTGTTGGGAAAATGATAATCTGACCTGTCGAATCAGGATATTTATCAAAATCACTCTTGAGCTTACAAACGTCGAATTTACAATCTTAAAAGGACTTAATCAGCTGTCATGCTACTCTCATTTTCCTGAGCTGGTGGAAGTCTATGTTTTAATGGCTACATTTCCTTTTGCTTTCTGTTATTTAGCAGTCACGCCGAATGGAGAAATGTTTCTTTCTGTGTCTACCTCAATATGTGTCTTCGTTTTTTCTATATTTGTCTCTGTATCCTCCTGGGCCTTTTTCACATTCTCCGACTCTCTGTCTGTCCATATCCCTCATTTACCATTTCTGCTCTTGAAAAGCCTGACATTCAGAGACAGTTTGAGATTCGAACTGCTGAGAGGCTTTCTGACGCCTGGCTGGAGTCGGTCGAAGTAGTCTCACATTCTCTGGATAATGCGTCTGTCACTTCGACCTGAGGCAAGGAGACATTTATTCCTCAAAATCTAAAGACCCTTTCGAAGTTAAAGTTGAATTCCTTACCCAACAGAAAAAGAAAGTAATTACATGATAGCTGAAGTAGAACAAGGATGCATTTACTGTTGGTGTACAACCAATGAAAGGTGACAGCAGAGAATGAGGGTGATCATGTCGTGGTGTCAGTGCCATTACCACAACATTCCCCGGGAATGCTGCAGTGTCTCCTACCTCACCACTTAATTTCCACAAATCTGGGAATGAAGGAATGAGAAGAAGATAATGAGAAGCAGACGTGTTTGTGGAACTGCGGGAAGAATCTCCAGGTTAAAATAGTAGTTAAAAAGAGCAACATACACTACTGGATTTTAACCTGGAAAATGAAGCCGGAACTCGAAATCAGAATATAAAGCAATTCAAACAGGACTCTGAGTTTCTCGATGAGCAACACAGTACTTGTGAGAAATAACGAGCTTTCAAAACAATGAGCAGGCATCAGTGTGATGGGAGGTGCTTTCACCAGCTAAGCCACGGCGCCACGTTTAAAGTCAGATTTGTCGTCCATATGTGCAATGTCTGAACCACATGATCACAGGAATTCGAAAACGCGTTTTCTGTAGTAGCTTTGCTCAGTATGAATGCCAATCAAACTCTGCTTGTGCAAAAACAGACATTTCAATGCTGAGCATGCCCCACTTAAAAGGCACAGAAAAAGATAGTATTCTCTTGCATTGGCATCCAACAGATATTTTCATCTGTTTAAACTGACAGAATAAAGGGGATGTGCTCATCTCCTCTCGCGTCCCATTAACCACGTTAATACACACGCAGGGATTTTCAAACCAAGATGAACAGGCTCATTGTTGTGAATTGACAGTAGTGATGTGTGAGTCATTGCGAACAGTGAGAAATAAATAGCACTGACACTGAGCTTTGCACCATCAGCATAACACTCACATCTTGTGTCATGTCTCCTCGTCATCAATGCACTTGACTTGAATTATTCTACCCTGCACGTCTCCTCAAGTTATTCCCGACCGCTTTCAGTGTCGAATTAGTACATGCAATTATTAGAAATGCATTTCTGGGACACAGTTGTCTTTCAATGAGATAAGATTCACTGCCCATCCCTAATTATCCCAAAGATGTCGGGGACGAGTTACTTTTGTCAACTCCTCAAAGACGCCACTCCTGACGCCACTCTGTCAATGTAACTCACTGAGGGAAGAGCAAACTGACGCCACTCAGTCAGTGTTACTCACCCAGGGAAGGGCAGACTGACCCCACACTCTCAGTGTAATTCAGCAGACTGATCCCACACGGTCAATACAAGTCATTCTCTGAAGAGCAGTCAGACACCACTCGAAAATATAATTCCCTCAGGGAAGAGCAGACTGATCCCATTCTGTCGATGGCACTCACCCAATGAATGAACACTAACTCCACTCTACCAATGTAACTCGCCAGGGAAGAGCAGACGGAAGTCAGACTGTCAACATAAATTATCGAGGGAAGAGAATACTGACCCCGCTCTTTCTATTTCACTCAGGCAGGGAAGAGAAGACTGTCACCACTCTGTGAAAGAAATTCGCCCAGGGAAGGGCAACTGACCCTACTGTATCTGCGTGACTGACACAGGTAAGAGCAACTAACCCAACTCTGTCAACGTATCTCCCTCAGGGAAGAAGACGCTGACCCCTCTCTGTCTATGTAGCTCACCCAGGAAACAGCAGACTAACCCCACTCTGTCCATTTAAGTTCACAAAAATCCTCTGAAGTACGTCCTATCCAGACACTCCTATTACAGAGACATCAGTGTCTCTGTAACCGTGTGCGTTCAATGGCGATTCCAAATATCCTGCAAATGTTTAGAATGTGGCAGCAAACCAGAGCAACCACACAGAAATTGGGCAAATGTGCAAACTTCCATCAGGCTGTCACCTCAGCCTGGAATGGAAACCAAACCCGACAGCAGTCGTGATTATAAAATGGCAGAACAGAAACCTAGCAAAAAGAATTGCGTCCCTGTGTGTTGCAACGATTCTGAGTATTAATTAAGCCCCCTCCCTGTCGTTAATTTCCATTTTCATCACTGCCAACCTTCTTCGAAGCAAAGCACGCACTTGCTTTTTTCAGACTTCCTATATCCCGCTTTCATCCCGCTTTTTACCGAATCATATTTCTGACTTTACAAACTACGTCATAACAGGTTGACAACTGCAGAATGAGCTTTGTTCCGTTCTCCATTGATGTT